>NW_018164719.1:498469-538785 GCF_001263595.1 Phalaenopsis equestris | reverse complement strand
CGTTAAGCAAACGAGCCGAACACGAACACACTTTTTGAGCTCGAAATATAAACACTCGTTTACACCCCTACTCTAGAAGGGGGGGAAGGGTAAGCAATAAATTATAAAGTATGCAACCAGAAATTCATAACTTTAGAAAACAAAATTCTCATTTAATCATCAGATCATGGCTATTTTCACGCCTCTTTCAGTCTTTCTTTGCAAACTTTAATTTTACTTTTCTTGAAAGACATGCACTTGATATTACAGTTAAACTTGCCAATTTGAAAATAGATGATAAATAGTAGTTGAAATTTTTGAAATATTTTTTTTCTAAGCAAGCCTTACTTAGTTTCTTAACTTGTTTAATGCAACTCAATCGATTTCATTGCATGTATTAACAATAGTTGAATGTAAAATGCATGAGTTTAGTGCATAACTTGAGAACTTGACTAGTACCATATTTGGATACCATGAACATACAATTTATAATATTATATGTATTCACTAGAATGATAAAATGATATATAAGTACTCTATGGACCTAAGTGCATGAATTTTTATTTGCTTGTTGATAATCCTTCAAGTAATGATGGTACTTTTTTTATTTTTTTATCTTTTTATTTTTTTTGTTTTTGCTTGGGGTTCTTCCCTTCACATTAATGGCCTAATCAAAACTTGAATTTGCATATTTAGAATTGATTATCATTCATTTATGATGAGTAGAATTTTCATTATACATAGTTATAATAAATTCTATGAATAAATCTTATTACAAGAGGATTTATATCAAAATTAGAAGGATGAGGGTAATTCTCAGCCTCTACTTTAATCTGCCATTAATTGAAATTTCTTTCGTATACTACACCAATCATCATACAAATTCATACAATTTTTAGAGATAAAAGTCATGATTTCTCTAAGATTGAGGATTATTCTTGTCAACGCTTTAATTAAATTAAACTCACTTTATAATAATTGAATAGGAATTTTAAATACATACCAAATAATGTTTATGTATTTAAAATTTCATGCTTACATTTATAGCAATTTGATCTTTATAACACTTGGATATTCTGAAATCATGCATGCAAAACATGTATTTTACTTCAAATATATATTGATATATAACAACTATTCCTTACGCCAAGAATCTTCACTTCTCACCTCCTCCTTACTCCCTCGCCAGCTCTTCTGTTGACCTTTATATATATATATATATATATATAATGTTAGATATGCAAATACATAAGAATTGTGTGTTATGTATGTACGCGCCCCTAATTGAATTATGATTGACTTGATATCCAAAGTAATTTTCTTTAATTCAAGCATGACAAATTCAAAATGAATTATATCATCTCAAAACTCAACTTCAAATCAATAAAATTTTAATTAAAATTTGTTCAACAAAATCAGAATTCCTAAATTCAAGTTGAGATGTACAACCAAAAAAATTTTTCTTAAAAAAAGAAAGTGTGATAGAGATACAACTTCTTAAACACTAATTATTTGTTACCCAACAATTAACTTCGAGTCCGTTTGAGGCGGCGGTGCGGCACCACACCGCAGTTTCGTCTGTTTGGGTAAACTACGTTTTGACAATGTTTTCAAAAAACTGTTATTAAAATCTGTGTTTTTCAACCACTCCTGACTAGGTACAGTGGCAGTTTTCTAACTGTGGATTGACTTAAAAAATAATAAATGTATAATAGTCACTACAGTTTTTTAAACATCATATTATTATTCAGCTGATTCACAGTTTATTTTTAATAAGCTGCAGCAGCACCAAACAGACCTGAATCTTCTTTCTTCCCCTGCATTTAGCATAGAAGAGCGACAGTTATGTAGCAACACACGTCGAATTATGTCGTTTGAATAACACATTAATTTCACATTTTAAATAATGTTGCACGTTGTAAGGGTCTTTTCATGTCATGGCTTAATATGCATATTCCGTATTTGTCACCAAGTTATTTCACCCTCATTCCACTTCTTCCTCTCGAGCTTCTCCTCTGCTCACTGTGCCATATAGTGAAGGACCCATACGAGGTACCTTCAATCTTCGTTCTTGTTATCTCCGCTCTCTTCCTCCGATCTCACTACATATCATTAATCTGTGACCTAATTTTTGTAAGTTGATTTTCACCATTTTTTTTGTTTTTATAGTGCTCGCATTTTGTGTGATTTAAGTTAGCTATGCATCCTTATTTTGTGGTTTGAATTTTGGTCGTTGCAACTACATTAGTTTAGAGCTCCCTGCCCTAATTTTTTTTTGATATTTTCTTTTTTGGTTTCCGTTAGCTATGCCATTAGCCCAGTAGCTTCAGGTCAATGGGGCTTAGTTAGGCTAAACCACTACAAAATTAAACTTAGCCAAATTCATAAACACAGACTTCAGATCAGCCCTTTTATTTACATACATACCACAATTCTTATACATTTACATGTCTGAAACCTAAACATTCATATTTATATTGCATAGAAGCCAAATCTTTAACATACATAAAAATACCACAAAAGCTATCAGAGTAAAAGTTGAAGACAACCCATCCTGCGATGCTCGAACTTCAAGAGATCAGAATTCGAGTGCTCACCTTGACATGATAAAATCCTTGAGGAAAAAAATACTGCAAACTAATTGACATTTCCATGACAAAATGCTTATTGTCATACAAAACTGGCAAAGGCAACCAACCTGAAGATGCCGAAAATATGCTTTTTTTATAACATTATGATTTAAGAATAATGAGATCACATGACTCAAATCAACATGAAGTTTTAAAAGACTATAAGTTGCAGCTAAAAATCAACTTTACATTCCAACAACAAAAGAAACATTTGCTAGCCCAATCAATCACTGCACTGTTCGCTTCCTCTTTGATCTTTTGCCCTTCCTTGTGCCGGTGTAATTTGGAAGCCCTTTTCTCCCGGTAGCAGCAGCGTATTCCTCATCATGTGCTTCATTCTGTCATAAAAATGGCCATCATGTTATCTTTAAATCCCTCAGATTGAGAAAAATGTCAAAATGGTCTCATGACTCTTCGCAGAGAGTCATTTTAGTCCCGAGTCTATAAAAATGCCAGTTTTGTTCCCAGAATCTTTTAATGGAGACTAAAATAGTTCTTCTTGGGGATGATTTCAGCACATATTTAAAAATTATAGTCACTAATTTGACAGTTTTATACCTGACGATTAAAATAACCTCATGAAAATAGTCAAGAGGATTAAATTGACACTTCACTCTCCTCAAATCATGATTTATCTAAAGTTGACTATAACTTCTTGTTATCGAACAAAAACCAAAGCTCTTAACATGCAAAAAACATGCAATGCTATAAAAAGACTTCAATACATAAGATGAAACATTTGACATGCAATAAACATTAAACATGTCACATTTTGCCTTAAGGGGTGCTTTTGCTCTGCGATTTGTTACTAGGAAAAAATTACTTCTGCCTAATATCGTATTTGCCTGGGGCAATTATTGTTAATAATCATATGCCTGAAATAACTCTAAACCCCACGTCACCGTTCTTCCTCCTCCTACTGCTTATATTTGAAGCTTCAACCACTCCAGCTTTCAGTCGCCGCCTCCTTTTCCCCTTAAATGAACCCCCTTGCCTCCACACAGAAGGAATTCGGCCACTTCTCCTCCTTCCTTCGTTCTTCCATTTTGGTGCTCCGGCTCTCGTTCGGTCTTTCTCTCCAGCATTCTTCAGTTTCTCCAGTGTAAGTCGTACATTCTTCTTCTCCTCTTCGTCCTCTCATCTTCTTCACACCACAACATTCATCTTTTCTCTTCTTGTCACCACTACACTCTTCTTCCTCTTCTCTATTTCTTCTTATTATCTTCTTCTCCCCACTACACTCTTCTCCTCTCATCCATCATATCTAAAATTTAGAGGTCCAGTTTTAAGGTAAAACCGTAAGAAAAAAGAAATGGTCGATGAATACCTTAGACTCCTCATCAGTCAGTTCATCAGTTTCTGTATCAGTATCAGAAGCCGGAATCTGAGCTTCCTCCCCTGGTAATGCTTTGTACATTTTTTTTCTCTCTTCTTCTGTTTTTAATTGCTTAAACCTGATAACAAAAGGCTCGATCAGTAATCAAGATACGAAGAAAGAAAAAAAAGAAGCTTTGATGGATAATAACCTTTCTCCACTCCTCTCAGAACGCTTTGCTTGTCCAGCATTAATGATGCCACCTCCATCTTGACTTACTATAGGCTTTGCACCACCCAATTTTCTCAGCCATAATTGCTGTCCTGTGCTCAGAATATTGTTTGTAAGCCTGATCATTGAATAAGATTAAGATTAAAATTGGATAAATTTTTTCAAACAATTGAATTAGAAAATCAACAAAAATGATGTTCAAACATGATTAGATACTAACCAATAAATTGATAATCCTGATGGGACAGACAACGAAAAGTAGCCAATCATCAGGGGAAGAAACTTGAAAATGAGAAGTGTATTCTTTGAAGATGGATCGGTCTGTCATTTCAACCTCAATTATAGTAAATCATAATTCAAAAACACTTTCTTGTCAAAATAATGAAATGAGAATTTAAGAGGATGAATAACCTCAGGTGGTTTCATAATTTCCATGGAGACATACTGAGAAAGAATAAGAAGTGCAGGGAGTACAAGATATGCTGCTGTGTCAGACCAGCCCAGGGGTGGATGTCCATCCTGCACCATATACATATAAATGCAACAGTAAATGGACCATCATGCTAAGAGCCTATTCAAAGAAAATATTTATCATCATCATTAATAGACTTATCCAAAAATGCTGAGGGTCAGCTTTTAAGCATCCTCAAATTTCATTCATTCCTGTTCATTTCTATAAACTAATCTTGCTAGCATTTCGTATTAGTAATGAAGCACGCGAACCCGATTTGATTAGGAGAAAATCAAATAAGATAAACTATTAGATTTAATCATGCATGGCATTAATAGGGGGAGCAAACAAACTAGGAACTCATTCGGATTTGTTAGCTAACTTTTGAGTTCCACGTAAACCAGGTTAAGTTTGCTAATGATCCTTGTTCAGGTTCAGCTCCTTTTTTATGGAGCCGGTTATGGGTTAAATGAGAACAACAAATTGAATCAATGAAAATAAAATGCATCAACAAATTTTTAAATGACAACTTCTATTTTATGAAAAGAAGCTTGCAATATTTATGGTATGATTTATTTCAGAATAAATTGAACCAATAAAATGATAACTTCTATTATTTCTAAAGCATAATAGATGGCTTCAGATAGGAAAAGACAAGTAAAGTGAACTTAACGAATTAGTTGAACACAAAAATATGCAAATAACTCACAACATCAATATTATTTGAAACTCCTACCTCCCGCTCATTTTTTTAATTCCTCTATCACTAAATTGAGCAACTTCAAAAGCATCACATGCTAAAACATTGTTGCTGACTCGGACGAAGCCTCATTTGATAATCATCTATGCATAGCTATAAAATGATAATCTTATTAACAGAAGAATGTTAAACAATTTACAGCAAGCATGACAAGTTATAGAATACCATCTAATACCTGCAATATTGAGTTTATCTCTCTTATGATCAATCATGATAAAAAATCAACATTGAAAATTTGATTGTCAAATTTTCTATTACCACAAAAGGTATAAGCCAAGAGATTCCAGAACCACTCTGTCGAGCAGCAATTGTTGTTGGACCTCCCAAAGACGGAATCCAAAAAAATCCTTCGGTCAGCAAGCCCTGATCTTGAAAGAATAGCTTTATTTCAGCAAACTAAACTTGGAAAACAAATTCTCGGTTAAGAGAAACCATGCTTTAGAAGATCTATCATTCACCTCATTTGCCACATTTGATAGAGCTTGATACAAGCCAATCCAGACTGGTATTGTCACCAAAGTTGGTAAACATCCTGTCAGATTAATAAAAAAAACCAATTAGCAAAATATGGAAATAATATCTGATAAAATTTTAAGAACCATGCACGTTAATGAAGAAAGTTAGCAGGTTTAATGAGCTTGTTTGCAAACTTAATTTACAATAAATTGTCTATGCAATAGTCAACCTAAAAGGAAAAGGACAAAGCGGAGTAATTTCAAATACACTTAATCCATAGATCCCTGTAACCATACATAATATCGGAGGAATGCTTGTGGGAGATAGAAAGAGCATCATTCAACTAAACTAGTATTGTGAGCTCATTTAATGCAAACCTGCTAATGGATTCACCCCAGCCTGCTTGTACAACCGGGCTGTCTCAAGCTGTATTCTTTCCTGAATTGAGTACATAAAATGTAAAAATCAGACTACCAAACTCCACATTAAAAAAGAACACAATCAATTGGCACAAAAATAATCTGCTCAAATATCAAATTAGCTAAAACAAGAGGAAAAATATCATCGTCCTAATCATCTATGTTGAGTTGATTTAGTCACTTTCCAAGTTCTGTGGCAAAAAAAGGACAATCTATATATATATATAAGCACTACTACATGACACTGTAGTAGGAATTGCACAGATAACAAAGCCATCATTATAATTGGTTTTGAACGTTTAAAAAAGGTACAAATATGAAAAGCATGTAATTAAGCATCACATGCCAAAATTGGATTGTGTCATTGCATGGTCATAATCAATAAATGTAAATAGAAAGAGATGCTATATAAACACCAAATATTTGCCATCATACTCACAATAAATGCTCAACTAAAACGAAGACAGTTATTTGAGCAGACAATTGCACCAGAAACATATAATTAAAGATAAGCCTTATAATTTTTTTTCCAAAATGCCAACATCAATTTAATTCCAACCATTCTCTGAATATTATAAGACACACAATGGTGAAAAAAAAAAGATTTAAATACTAAAATTCAGTTTTTAGATTCATATTACCAATCAAACACATCCGAGGATATCTTCAAAATTTTAATAAGAAGGTTCTATCAAATTCTACCCTAAATCATCAATTAATTTTCCTGGTTTCTTCCTCTTGTCAAACATTTCCTGTTGCAAAATTTCCTCCCCATCTTTTCTTTTGAGTCCATTCTCACCCTATCATGAATATTATCTGTTATATACCAAAAATTAACACCTGGAAAATGTTTAGCTCAGTTTACTTCCAACATAAACGAGAAATCCATAAAATATATGCCATGAGATTGCTTGAAAAGCTTGATGCCCCATCATGAATAATGCCCCTGCCTCTTTAATGGACAAGCAGAGAGAAATTCTGTTCCAATTTTGTTGACAATTCAAGCTCAGGCTAGAAAACTTATCCTTCCAAAATCCAAATCAATCCAGGCATAACATCATTCCCAGAACAATATACTAGCAATGTGAGTCCCATCCTTCCATTAGAGCCATCATCTTTAGCAAATTGTTGAGATAACAAGCATTTGTTACAGTAAATATTGAAAAAATGGGAAACGCATAGATAAAACTTGCTTTCAATATAAATCTAACTTTTGGTTGTAAAATTAGAAGAAGTATATGGTCATGATTCAAGAAAACATAATTCTTAGGTCATTGTTTTTCCTTGCTTATTCATTTTACAGCAAACTACAACTTGAGAATTTCAGTATACTCATCAAGTATGATAAACATCCATTTATGCACGTTGATCCAAAAGTAACATAGTTGAAAAAGCACAAATATTAGATGCAAATATTAAAGTTAACATAAAAACAGAAACAATAACAGGTGGCCTGCAGCTCAACTACTGAGCTATACTGATAACCAAACTGGGCCAAAGAAATTCCACTCCAAATTAACCGACATCAAAAGAAGACTTAGATGTTAGAAATCCACCAAACTCATTGCGTCATCGACCCACCTCATCATACTATTGTTCATCACAAGTGCTCTCACGCCCAATTTGCTAACAAAAACTAAAATTAAAGAAACATGTTCACATATGGCACAAACTAAGGTAGAAAAATGTCCTTCTAGAGAAATTTAAAGACTAGCCTTTGATTGAAGACAAGATAAAGAGAAATGCAACATAGCATGACATTGAATACTAGAACTCTTCTTTCACTTTTCTCGTCCATCAAGTTGGACTTGCACACCAACCCCCCATATGCCATCACCAAATTCTGCCTTTCTGTTCTTTTTAAAGGTTACTCACAACTTATATTAGTGAACTCCACGCAAAATGACAATGACAAAAAGTTCAAACTACAAAAGAGTTTGATCCTAAGATATCAAAAAGAATTTCATAAATGGAAAATTCATCTTGCAAGAGCATGAGGATACAGAACAAACCTGGTTTCCAGCATATCTTTCTTGGATTGCCTTGATCTTAGGTTGTAAATTTTGCATAGCCAATGTTGACTCCACCTGAAAAGGAATAAAAGTAGGCATAATAATGTGCAGCCATTAATAGATGCTAGATTTTTATTCATCCAATTATTGAGACTTTATTACAATTAGTTTGGGTGTTCAAATAAACAGCATTGTCAATACAAGAGTTCTTGATGCAAAAATATCATGGTCCAGAGACCATTGTGTAAATGAACGAAAATAAACTACAAGAAACCTATGTCAACAAGCCCTTAATATTTGTGTTCCCCCGCATACAGAAACGTTGAGTTTATAGAGATCTATTTTTACAACATTTAATCTCGTGCAACTAACGTTATAGAGCTTTAAGAAACATTAGCAAGAACACATCTAAAAAAGAAATGATTGTTATATAGACATAAATCACAAGATGACAAGTAATCTAGGGATACAAACAAATTGGTCCAGGATGAGCTGGAGATTGTTTACCTTAAAACACATTAAAACTCAGCTCAAACTCAATTTGAACTAATGTGATAGTTTTCAAGCTTGCTTTATTAAATTCACGTTTGTTCAAGCTTGGTTTGAGATTAGCTCAAGCTTGGTTAATTTTGTAATCATCGAACTTTAAGCAAATAACTTATTTGAGGCAGAAATGAGCCCTATCGAGCTAAACTCATTTAGCTTTAATGAGTCAATCTTATTAAGCTTAATAAACTAAAATATTAATTTACAAAGCTTTAAATCTTCTAAAAGTTCATTAAATTTTTTTACAAGCTCAACGATTCAACTTAATTCTCTATAACTTATAAGTAGTACTAATTTAAAACATCCTAAAGATATGTGATGGTCGATAGCATACGAGCTCACTATAAATTTACATGTAATTACTTTTCTGATAGAATGCCAACATTTTTTAATTCATCTATACTGTTACATTTTTTTTTCAGACCAGTTTCACCAAAACTTTAATCACTGGCATCTATAATATCTATTTAAATCCCAAATCCTGCAACAGACACAAAATATTTTGTCAAAGAGTTTTCAAGGTTTAACAACAACAATTCAAATTTGCAAGATTTACTAAATATTATTTTATTTAAATCTTAGCTACTAAGTAGCCCTTAAATGTAATGAAGATAAGTATAATGTTTATTAAAAGGATATTAGTACTCTTGGACAAGATATACACAGAAACACATATATAACTTAGCAAGGGAGAAACCATTCACCTGCTTCTTAGTCAGAGGAAAGGTTGCCACCTTCACAATCACAGTAAGCAAGATGATTGCAAATCCATAGGCATACGGCACATGTACCGCCGAAAGCCCATCCTTCAGAACCTGCAAATGTAATTCAAGGAAACAAAAACCTTAAATTATTTCACACAAAAAAAACGCAACTTTAACCCTAAAAAAAGCTCTCCCTTTCAAACTTAGGCTCACGCAAAATCCAATTTCTCCATTCAAAGAGCAAAATAAAAAGCAATGAGAAATACCAAGCTACCTTGAGAACAATTTCCATGGCCTCTGAGATAAAACCAAACCAACCCCCGTTCTTCTGAGCCGCCGCAGCAGCTGCCGTGTCAGACGTAGAAGGATCCGCGGCCACAACAGCGTCCGCCAACGTGAAGAGCAATCCCTCCATCCTCGAAGAAATTCGCTCCAAATCAAAAAGGGAATCGAACCCGTTAGGGTGAGGGAACTCCCCGAGGCTCATTCGAACCCTAACGCCCGCTCGCTGGGGCCTCGAAAGGGGAAACCTTTGCCTTCCATGGCGAGGATTGAGGGTCAAGGGAGTAGGGAGGAAGTACGCAGGGTAGATAGCTAGGGATTTCGCCATTGGGGGAAGTTCCGTTTTCTTCTAGGATTTTGCTTCCATGAAGAGAGAGCGGAAGGTTGGGAGGGATGTGGCAGGAGGGCGTGGACTGAATAGGCAGTGAAAGATTGCACTTTGCGTTCCGTCGCTATACTGTTATCCGATTCCGATATTTTGTTGTGCGGCGGCAAAACTGTCTACAGAGGCCAAGATCGCTGTTTTTTTAGGTTGTAAATGTTATTATGGCACCGAGGAATCTTGCAACAGAATCGCAGGTTAGGGCAGTACTCAGGCCGGCTAGCATTCAGCTCATTTATAATTAATTGCATTTGATATTACCTCATGAATAGTAATCATGTTCTATCAGCCGCAGAATCGGTCTCTTTTTCTTAGAGGAAACTGAAATCAAGAGCAAAATGGTATTTCAAGAGTATCAAAATTGATATTTCAAAAGGCTGATTGTCCTCAAAATTGATATTTCAAAAGGCTGATTTTCCTCCTGGTCTGAATCTGCCCCTGTGTTTGGCTAAATTTACATATCTTTATTTGTATTCAACTCGTATTCATTTTAAAATCCTCTTATCTAAATTAATTAGAAAAATAGATGCATGAGATTGAATTTGAAGTGTCATCATTTTTAAACAATAAAAATGACTTTTTTATAATAAAAAGCACGGAGCCACATTATCACATAAGTTGCTATGATTTAAACTCAAATTTAGTTATACATAATATATTCTCATATAAATAATATATAAATTTTCCTTATTTTGAGCTCAAATGTGCCATACACGATCGACAAAGATTGCTCGTCTTCAGCTTGCTTACTTAACAGATGATTCGCACACGAGTTATCGAACATAAGCTATTTAATAAGCCAAACATGATTTTTTCGTGAACAACAACCTATTCGGACAATCATAATTCACACCCAATTATTAATTTGTGTTTCTTTATGTCTTTTTTTTCTATGCAACATTTACATATATAACACTCCATTCATATCTACTTAGATATCTAATCTTTATAATTTTATATTTTATATTTATACTCCTCAAAACTCTTATATCACGTCAAAAATATTCTCATTTTCAAGAAATATATATTTTCCATGCATATATAAAATGGCATGTTTGTAAAATTTGGAAGTTTGGGGGTTAGGTATGTAAATACACAAGCATTGAGCAGCATGCTTGTAATAAATCGTTCTTCTTAATTATAGCCACTTGAATAAGTCAAAATAAGCACGAGCCAACTCCTTAGAAAATTACAACAAAATTATGCTTAATGAATTCAATGTTAAGTCATGAGCTAAGCCTAAAATATAACTTAACTAGGAATGCTCCGATCTTGCATGGTTTGAAATATGTCTATATATTGTTTTTGCATGGTTACATAAAAGCTGCTCGCAAAACAAAAGATTGTATTTTTCATGGACCAGCATTCTTCTTATTTGAATATCTGTTTAGTATGAGCCATCAAGCTTGATAAATTTTCACCAATAATATTCTCTGGCAAGTAAATGTCATGAGATGCTTCTAAAGCTTGATAAAACATTTTTTGATGAGATCATGAATTTTGTAGTGATAAAAGAAATAAAGGAATATTCTCAGCCTTGATTTTTCTTAAAATATCCATATTGTCATATACTTAATTGGATCTAACGAATGTGCTTTCTTAACTCCATAAAAAATTTGACAAATGATGGCCTAAAGATTACAATAATATCCTGATTAATTTATAATGGTCGCTAAAAAATGAAACATATAACATGAAGAATTTGATATTTATAAATAAGTGAGTGCCCCTTTTTTTTATGTTGAAGTATGGTATCTATTTTAATAGCCTTATTTTGCAATTGATAATATAATAGGTCTCTTAGCATAGAGTCTCTTGTTGTCTGAATCATTTGTAAGGTTAACAGAGAAAATCTTGGCATTAAGCAAGCCAATAGCGGGATTTCCAAATAATTCTAGGCGTGAGTGGCATCCAAGGTAATACACTTTACAAAAAACTAAGTAATTGGAGAAAATCCATATGGAGCTGCTAGGGCTTCAAGTTCTTTTTTCTAAAATAAATAGCCTTCAATATAATAAAAGTCATAGAGGTGAGATTTGTAGAGGAAACAATGAGCTTAGCCTCGTTTGTTAGGGTATCCTTAACTTAAAAGGAACCATGTGAAATAGAAGTAGTTGGACTCTCATATGTATTTGTCGAAGGATGGGTCATTTTATCGTGTGATAGAGCAGCATAAGTAGTGAGGCCATATAAAAGAAAGATAATGGAGCCTCATAAAGGTTCATGGAATGATAAAGTCTCCATTGATGTCCTTGAGCTAGCACCCTAACGAGAAATCAAGAGAAGTTATTAAAACCACCAAAAATCAATAGAGTGGAAGGTAAGGTACCCCCACTGCAAAATTGCTAGAGCTAAGCCGTGGAAAAGGATAAATCAAATATTATGATTCATTGTAATTAGAAGAGATTTATTACAAGTCAAATTCACTACCAAGCTCTTTCTGCATCTAACTCTTAGAAAAAATCCTCTTCTCATAGAAGAAAGGTTTTATTCAATTTTTAAGTCGTTTATCAAAAAAATTCTCATTTTAATAGCATCCTAATGAATTAATATAAACCTACCAAAAAATAAATATAATATAATTTTACAAGGCCATTAAAACTTTCGTAGCTAATAAAAGGTTGAAAAAAAAACTCAATATTATAACATCAATACTTGTAAATTTTATAGTTTAATCATACATTGGATAATCAAATAATAGGTTAGTATAGACATATCTACTGAGTGACTCATAGGTCTCAGCTATAAGTTTGATTGTTGGGTTCAGTGTGTATTTAAATATTGATGTGCCTAGTATAATTTTTATTTACTTCTGATTTATACTTTCCTAAACTTTACTAAATCTTAAATAATTTGATTCTTCTTTTTAGCGGTGCAAATATCTTCCAACAGATGCCCGTTTTTGAATGAATAGTAGCAACAAGTTTCCTTAGCAACTTTTATCATCATACATATTATTTTATGTGAAATAATGATTTTTGTTTTAATATGAAAGATAGAAGAAAATTTTGACACATTAATTTCATAATGAAAACATTATCCAAAGTATAATATTTAAAAGATGGTTGCAGTTAATTGAAGGCACACAAACATCACATTTTTACCTACCAAATTTAAAGTGAAGCAGAAACAACTTGGTGCTAGATACATCTTTAACCAGTCCTCTAGTCCTATAATATGATGTTAGAATGATCAAAATTGACAAAAGACAACATGTCATATCCTTAATATTGAGCAATATGATGTTGCTTAATAACTTGTTCTTTATAAAATGATTATGCAATTATAAGTAACATCATTTATAGCATTCAGACATTGATGAAGGTCTCTTTTTTTCACAGGCATGCAACATTAACATGAATTTCCTGCTCTTATTAACATCATCATCTTCTCTTTTGACAACAATCTTTCTCCTCCATCGACCATCACTCAAACCTTCGCAAAGTAGATTGCTAACATTACCTATACCCATTCTTGGACTCAACTGCTAGAGGTGCCCCTTCTACTATCTCAAGCATTTAGTAGAGATCATCCTTAAGGTTAATTGTAGAGCAATCATTATTTTGAGACACATTTACACTACTATCAATTTTGTTTTTTCTACTCTTTCAAGAACAATCATCTTTCTCACTTCTAGCTGGCTGAGAGCCGTAATCACCATCTATATGTGTTTGCCATTGTCGTGGGCTTGCCATACTTCAAAATAAAAACATTTTTATTTGATTTATTCCGATAGATATTCATCAATATAATGACTCGGTATTAATCACCTTGACACGGCCCATGGCAAATTATTCACTCTTATTCTTTTATGGGCTTATGCCTGCTCATTAACCTGTGGGTTTTTACATCCTTGAAGCGGGCTTTTATTTATTTATTTATTTTGGAAAAAAAAGAGTTCAAAAAGAAAATATGTAAATTGGAATTTGTCATCCTAAGATGGAAAATTACACTCTCAATCACTATATCACAAATAAATATGCACAAACTTATATAAATATATATATATATATATATATAGTGTCACAATCTTGTAAAAACTATTTTCTTAACAAAAAATAAATAAATAAATATAACATGTAACAATTAATTTTACAAAAATAGAAAGAAATATATGCCATTATTTCATCTAAACTGCGTTTTTTACCAACTGTATATCTGCCAAAAAAAATTTTATTTTTATTATTTTTATTTTTATTTTTTTTAAGTGGAAGCCTGTTAAAATCTTATTCGAAACAAAGGACTTCCTTTTCTAATCGTCTTCACCATGAGGGAGGATGAATAATACGTGAGATAAGGATAATAATTCATGGACAAAAATATTAAATTCCACAAATAAATATATATTTAAATCGATATTATTGGATTATTTATATGATAGTTGATAGCATATCTTCTTAAACAAATCATGATATATAAGAACAAGAATTTCAACATGAAAAATCCTAAAAGAGAATTCACAAGCTTGACATAATTGAAGCAGCTCCACCATGTAATGTTTAAGATTACAGAGCTATTTTAGGTTGAAATTCTTCAAAATTGCTCAATACCAACATTAAAGGCACCTTTGGGGCTTAAAATAATTTGATGGGACATAAATCACACACAAAAAACAAAAAAACTCTTGATACTTTAGCCTTCATGTCTTTGCTGTTGAAAAGATCAATCTGCATCTGTTCACTGTACAAACGCCTCTGTTTTACCTCAGTTGTGGAATCAGTCGCAGCTCCAAATGTTGAAGTCCAGCGGAAGATGAAGCTTAATTTGCCAGCTTAAAGAAGAAATGATACCGGAGAAAAACCAATACATCAGAAAGATGAATTCATTTCTGTTACATTTTCTCATTGTGCGAATACATATATATGTTAACAGGGATTGTAACCAACTGTCAGAAGTAGTTGGCAAATGGTTCGCGAGTTGCCAAGGAACGAACTATCTGTACTGTACTGGCGTAGCAGGCGCAGAAGATGATACGGAATTATCTTATTATTTGCGGCATCAAGAGAACGTTCTTTCTCTTACCCAAACTCACACTACTCTTGCACAATTGACACATAAATTACAAGTATCACTCACTGAGTGTTGGGTAATGTAGAGACTCAGTCCACCGCAATTTAATTAGTTTTCTAATTAAGTGTCTCACCTATCACTCACCTACCACATCTCACCTACTGCTCAATTACCTCCCACCTACCGCTATTCTGGTTTTTATAAATAGTCTCTTATGATTTGTCATAATCAAGTCAAGTCAAGCATGGTTAAGTCCTCTAAGAGAGAGAGAGAGAAAGAGAGAAGAAAATAGAGATTTTCTTATAAACATCGAGACGCCAAAATCCTTTGCAGCTCCGTGGACGTTGGCAAATTTGCCGAATGACGTAAATCTGTGTGCCGCTCAATGTTTTTCTGCGTGCAATTTTTCTCGTTATATTTTTCGCTTTATTGTCATCATTTTTTCAGAATACTAAATTCATTGCACAATCTTCGCAGCCACTGGTATACTCATTTAAGGGTTGTTTGGTTATCCATCCACACAGCTGCACAAAAAGATATATTTTGAATTATATTATTTTCAATTCACTTTAAATTAAACAAAAAAATATAAAGACTTTTTTTTATTTTCTAGTGAACTAAATAACTCTAAAATATTTCAAATACATTGTAATCAGAGATCTCTAAAAATCTTTGTGATGGCAATTTATTTTGAGCAAATCAAGCAGCCTTGTGTCAAACTTCTTTTAATAGTCCAAATCCATTTAACAACTCCTTCAGATCTACTCCACAAGGGAGCAAAAAACTATTCTGTCAAGTCATGGCATTATGTCGCCTCGATGTAACGTTGTAGTGCTCACAAGTCATGCTGTGACGCCATGCTCTCATACTAATGGCTTTAACTGCATCATGAACTAGCGCTACAACACTAGGAATTAGCACAACGATGCTATGCTCTCAAATTTTGTACTCCATATTGGTCTCTTTCAGCGTTGTAGCACTCAAATTTTTGCTATACAACGCAAAATCTTTTGTGCTGCAACGCTCAAACTCGCCATTGAGACAATAAGGTCTTGAATTTGGGGCTTCTAGTACTATATGTTTGGCACCGAGATGCTACATATACTTTTACCTATTAATCTCCAATTTGTTGCTGTATTAATTTCTACAACAAACATAGAGCAAAATACAATAAAAATACAAACATTGTAGCATTTATACCGAAATATATTTAATTTTTATGCATTTTGAACGCTTAACATCTATTTAAGTTAACATAAACAAAAGTTACTTCAAATGACCATAAAAATTAAGTGTATTATCTGACTTATATGTGTCAATGATGACTTTATTTATACATCATCACAGCAAAACTCAAGATCACTATTACCTTATTTTTTGTATCCGGACTCCGGACTTAAATTTACGTCCAGAGTCCAGTGAAAACTTGTCACGTTGCAAGTGAATCCCACATCTTTTAAAAATCATCCATAACCAGTGTATTGTAGTGGAGCTCACTTGTCACATGACAAGTTTTCACTGAACTCTAGATGTAACATTCTCTCCAACTTCTCATTATATAATGTCCTATTTTTCTATACTAAGAAAAAAAAACATTTTATTACAAAAAAAAATGAAATTAAAAAATATCACCTGAAAAGAATACGCAACATAAATAAACGAGTGGGTAAATTAATTAAATATAGGAACTTGCTTATCCTAATTATAAAATAATTAAAAATAGATAACATTAATGTCTCTGTTAAATAAATAAAAAAATTAAATGATAAAAAGTAGTAGATATAAATTAACATCAACATAAGTAAAACAATATTATAGTGAGACTGAGTATGTTTGAACCTATTGGTTCATCCATTCATATAATTATATTTTTGCAAAAATAATGGGTCATAATGCATTAATAATTTATAAATATATGTGAAGCTGAAATGCTTATCATTGTCATGATAAGCTGCCAGTTGTTGGAGACAATTACTTTAATCCAAATTTGGAGGTGGTAATTAAACATATTAAGAAAAAGTTTAGTTAGTGGTAACCATCAGACAACACATGAAGAACATATCCAAACTAATAATAAGTTAAAAAATAGCTAAAATCAATGGGGATCTTTTGACTAGCATGGAAACGTGTAGCATATGGAAACCAAATGCATTCCCAAAGTAAAATTGTAATGAGCACAATTTTTTTTTTTTTTTGTTGCTATAAATTCAGAAAATATATAAATAAATTTATGATTTAATAATGAGCACTCGAAGGAGTTATGATTTATTTTGGGATAATAATGCATATATCGTTCGAAACATTCTTACTTTCAAAACTAAAAAGTACAACCCTTTGATTTAGTGAGAACATAATAGCCCAGTTGAAGAGATTCACTATAAATTTAAAATTAAAAATAGAATCTCTTGTCCCGCAGGCGAAAAATGATTACAAAGTTTCTTAAATTATAATGTAGATGTGTGGAGGAACTTTTCATAAAAAATGGGCTGCAATCGATAGTGATCGGTGGTGGCCGACACGTGGCGGTAAACGTCGATCGGCGGTGGTCGGTGGTGGTAGGAGTGATGTTGAACTTCAGTTCTTTCTCAAAGCTTCAAACTCACGTCAGACCTCAATCACTCTTCTATTCTTTTTAAGAGAGAGACAAGACTCTATTTATAGAATAACGGGTGTAATTAATGCAGGAATATAAACCATTTTGATCGAATGGTTCATGGAGCTCCCTTTAATCATACAACATTTGATGGACATTTGAATGTTTTAACTATCTCGATATTGATAGATCTTGGGCTCGTTAGATTCGTTTTATTGAGACGCTCGATTTGATTATAGGATTGTTAGATTAGACATCCTTTTGACTTCCAAATATGTTCAGAAAGCTTCCAAAAGCGGTTTAATATCTTGATTAGGGCTTGATTTAGTTCAGATTAGACCCATTTTGGTACTATTATATCTGTCTAATCGAACTGATCAGTTTGATTATAAGTTTGCTGAAAGCAGAGCATTGTATGACTTTTAATTGAAGTATGAATATTTCTTGCTCAAAATATTGTCTCCAGATTTGTGTCATACTTTGAGATTTATGTCGGATGATGAAAATTTGTTCATATGTATCAATGTCTAATAAAAATATTTATTAATCCCTTATTAAAGATCTCACCTGATACTTGTGACTCGTGACTCATTCCTTTCACATTAGTATCAGGGATGTCCACTTTATAGGATATATCTTATATCCACATCACAATGTTGAGATATGTGCAGTCTGGTACACTGCTCAATTGGAAGTCTCGGTAAATATGGAAATCATTTAATTGCTTTTAATTAAATGCTTTATCGAGTTCTTCTTTATCTGGAAAGTATTATTTGCTTCTTCATTAATTCTCCCTCTCGCGTGCTCTCCGGCGAAATTGGTTTTCGCGACTTTTTGCTACAGATCCCGCCTTCTTCCCTGATTTCACGATTAAAGCCAAGAATATGGAGGGATATTCGCAATTAATGCTTCCCTTAAATGGGTTGAAGAGTGGAAGATTAAATCTAGACTGGAAGTCCATCGCTGGGTAGCTCTTCCCCTTGTGTGTTGTTTGAGTGAGGTTGCAAATGCAAGGCCTCTCCTTCTTTTTTGTTGTTTTTCTCTTGGTTAGCTCACGGGAAGGAAGAAAAGCAAGTGCAAGACATTGGTTTTCCCAGATATCTTCTTCTTCTTCTTTGGGTTGAATCTCGGGTATAGAGAAAAAGATGAGAGAGAGAAAAAAGGGGAAGAGAGAGAGAGAATTCTCTTGTAATAATCGAGGTGATCAACATGTGTAATCATCAAGTAATAAAATCCCCTGCAACTCCGTGGATGTAGGAAATTTGTCGAACCATGTAAATCTACTTGTTTTCATTGTTTGTTTCTGTTTAGTGAATTTTCTCGATCCGATTTTTCACTTTATTGTCGTCGTTTTGAGACTGAAAGAAGATGATGACCAAAAATGAAGTGATGACATCAGAGATCGAGAAGTTTAATGATATAAATTTTGATTACTAGATGATGCAAATAGATGACTACCTCTATTGGAAGAAACTTCATCTTCCGTTACTAGGAAAATGAACGAAAAAATGTCAGAGGCGAAATGGAATTGTTGGATCGACACGTTCTGAGGGTTTTATGATTAACCCTGTCAAAATTTATTGCACACAACATCATCAAGGAGAGGACTACTCCAGATCTCATGACAGCTCTATCAGTATGTATGAAAAGCCATCAACGAATAATAAGATGTACTTGATGAAAAAAATTATTCAACTTAAACATGACAAAATGTGTGTCTGTCGCACAGCATTTGAATGATTTCAATATCAATACAAATCAATTGTCGTCTATGAAAATTAATTTTGACAATGAGATACGTGCAATGATATTGTTGGCTTCATTGTCAAATAATTGGAAAGTCATGAGGATGACAGTTAGCAGTTATACAAGTAAATATAAACTAAACAATGATGTTATTCATGATTTGATTTTGGCTGAAGAGTTGCGCAGAAAATATTTTGGCTTGACCTCGGGTTCGAGTTCGTCGCTGAATGTTGATTCCAAAGGAGATCACAGTGCAAAAACTCAAATAGAGGAACATCAAAATCAAAGTCTGGTCATCAGGCAACCTGTTGGAATTATAACAAAACTGGACACATAAAAAGAAACTACAGGAATCCCAAGAAGAAGGAGAATGATAGCACTAATATTGTAACTGAAGAAGCACAAGATGCACTATTGCTGGTAGTTCATAATTTTGTTGATGATTGAATACTGGATTCAGAGGCTTACTTCCATACAACTTCCCACCGGTACTTAATGCAAAATTATGTTGCATGTGTTTTTGGGAAGGTATATCTAGCTGCTGGAAAAGCTTTGAACATGTTGGGGATGGGAGACATTGATATTGCACTCCCTAACAAGAGCAAATGGACTTTACAGAAGGTCAGACACATTCCTGAGTTGAATAAAAACCTTATTTATGTTGGGCAGCTCAATGAGGAAGGTCATTCAGTAGTGTTCTCATATTGCACCTAAAAGGTTACAAAAGAAGCATTAGTACTGGCCCGGGGTAAGAAAACTAACACACTATATATAACTATAGGTTTACTCAACACGGTTGCTACTGTAGTTGTATAGAGCACGACAGATCTGTGGCATTGCAAACTTGGTCACAAGAGTCAGAGCAATGAAGAAATATTGCAAGATGAGAATTTGAGCAAGTGGGAGCTGGCCTAGAAGAATGAGACAAATTTTCTGTCAGGGAATCAGACTTGGGAGCTGACAGAAATTCCACATGGTAGAAGGCATTGCATAACAAGTGGGTGTACCAGGTAAAAACTGAGCTTGATGACATTAAGAGATACATGAGTAGACTTGTTAAAAATGGCTTTCAAGAGAGGCATGATATTGCCCATGCAATGGGAGTTGTAAGTAGAAACATGAGTAACCCGGGAGAGTTACAAGACTATGTTGACGCTGATATATCAGCTAAGGGTGTTACTCTTGACAACCGAAAGTTGTGTACCGCTTCAGTTGGTCTTCTAGTTTGAAGACAGAAGCTTCGAGTAGTAGAGTTTGAGGATATCACTGGATGGTGCAGTCAGTTTCTCAGTCTCTAAATGGGAGAATTGTTGAGATATGTGGAGTCTGGTTTATTGCTCAATTGGAATTATCAGTATATATATATATAATATATATATATATATATCACTTAATTGCTTTTAATTAAATTTTTTATTGAGTTCTTCTTTATCTGAAAAATATTATTTGCTTCCTTATTAATTCTCCCGCTCGCCCGCTCTCCCAAGAAATTAGCTTTCGCAACTTCCTGCTACAGATCTGCCTTCTTCTCTGATTTCACAATTAAAGCCAGGACTATGGAGGGATATTCACAATTAATGCTTCCCTTAAAAGAGTCGAAGAGTGGAAGATTAAATCTAGGTTGGCAGTCTATCACTAGGCAGCGCTTCCCCTTGTGTGTTGTTTCGGTGATGTAGCACGCACGAGGCCTTTCCTCCTTATTTGGTGTGTTTCTCTTGGTTAGCTCACGGGAAGGAAGAAAAGCAAGTGCAAGGCATTGGTTTTCCCAGATATCTTCTTCTTTTGGGTTGAATCTCGGGTAGAGAGAAAGAGGGTAGAGAGAGAAAGAGGAAGAGAGAGAGAGAGTTCTCTTGTAATCATCAAGGTGATCAACAGGTGTAATCCTTGAGTAAAAAAATCCTCTGCAACTCCGTGGACGTAGACAATTTGCCGAACCACATAAATTTGTGTGTTTCTGCAGTTCGTTTCTGTTTTGCGATTTTTTCTCGATTTGATTTTTCACTTTATTGCCATTGTTATTCACAACACACAACCATCTATAAAGACATTAGAGAAAGACGCATATATAGTACAAGACGTACTATTTTAATTATTTCATTAATTTTCTCCTTTATGTGTAAAACTGGAGAAAAAAAAGAGGGTAAGAGAACTTCTTACATTTCCTCCTTAAATTCTCTTTTGTTTCTTTCATGTCGCTATTCATCTAGATTATCACTTTAACCCTGTAACTCAGGGAATCTACAATAAGCCCCTTCCTTTGACTTATCACTGATCAAAATTTAATATATTTCACAAGATTCTCTTGAAAGATTTTCATCCATCTCTCTATCACTCTCTCTATCATAAAAATTCATTACTAAATTACATTTACTCATGAATGATACAGAATCTTACGTCCTAAAAAGAATCCGTAAGTGCATGTAAATCTTTCATTAGTTTTTGTCTCCATCAAAATCTTTACACTTGGCCTGCTAATTAACATATCCTTTTTCCGCACGTGTTGAAAAGGCACTATAAGATTTGAAAAATATAATAAATAATTCAAACTTTATTTTAGTGCTTTTAATTATTCCACACACGTGCCTTCTCCTTACAAAATGACATCGTAATACTCGCCGCAGCAGTGCACCAAAACAATTTTTCTCTCCTCCTAATCAGAGCGCGCTAATTAAGCCTGACGGCTTAATTAGGTGTTTTAATTTCATGATTTTAAGCTAATTTTATGCTTAAATTTCTTAGCTATTAAGATGATTATGAAAATAAGTGTGTGCAGCTCGGACATTAACCAAATGCTAGCTGGGAAATAGAGCCTTATTTTCTTAATTAAAACTCCATCGTTAAAAAAATAAAATGGAGAAAAGTGAAAATGGTGGGAGCCAAGTCGCCATACATATCAGTGTCAGGCGATGTGGCACATGTTAGTTGGCTATTTGGACGTACTGACGTAATATTTTTTCCTTTTTGAGTGGTCATTCAGTCCCAAAATATATAAAAATATCAATTTAGCCTCATATTATTAATGGCTTAATGTAGACCATTTCAACCTAGGGAGAAAATGTGTTAAGTTGTCTCGTGAGCTGGCTCTATAAGTGGCTCGTGAGCTGAGCTCGATGAGCTAAAAGATCAAGCTCAAGCCAACCTCGACTTGTTAGCTCGTGAGCTGATTTAAAAAATTTTCAGTACAGAATATACTCACAATATATTAATGTTTAAAATTTTTCTCTCTAAATTATTAAAAATATTTAAAAAGTGATATCTAATATTTTATATTAAGTGCTTATTTATTTATTAATTGCTCATTTTATTTGTTATTTTATTTTAACGCTAGCTTAAATCAATATTAGTTTCTCTCTTTTACAGTAAGCTAGTCGGCTCAAACTCGAAGACTTTAGCTCACGCTAGTGCGAGCTCGAACTCTATTAACTAATCAAGCTGAAGCTGAGAGTGGCTCAAGCTAGGCCCAACTCGTTTACTCCCCTATTTCAACTCCTACTAAAAAAAATCTAATTCAATCTAAATAACAGAGGACTATTTTGACAAAAAACAAAAATTAATGGCAATTTTTTTTAAAAATTTTGGTTTTGTTTTGGGTTTTGCTTATGAAATTTATTCAGTGTCAGCTTATCTGTGAACTCATGCAAACACTTCAGAGCACTTAGCTTGTTTGCACCAATTAAATTACTTGATTTTTGGAAATAAATAAAACAAATAAATAAATAAATAAAACTATCATATGCATGTATTTGAGCAAAAATGCAGGGAAGACATATCAGCAAGTGAAGACAAAGCTTTTTGAATTTATTTATTTTGCTTTCCTTATATATATATATATATATATATATATATTGTGAGTTGGTTATTAGAAACATGTAATTTCTTACGTTGACAAATCTTGAAAGGGAAAATATATGTGTTCTCCTCCAAATGAAATGATTGTAAGGTTAAATATGCAATTGGTATGCAAGATAACATAATTATTAAGGCTTGATTGTACTAACCATTATGGCAAAAAAAAAACAAAAAATCCAAATCAGACTTAATTAATCAATCATCACCTCCCTCATGTTCTTCTCCTTCTCCTTCTCCTTCTTCTTCTCCCTGATCCTCCTCCATAGGCTGACGTATGTTCTCATAAGGCAAATATGGAGAATAAACACGAAAATAAATCAAATTTTCATCTCCTAACCATTGGTTTCTCTTGAACATCTCCAATAGGGCAGCTTGAAAACCGGCAATATTATCAGAGCCTGGTCGTCCTGCTAATCCATATGTGCCACTCGGTTCGACAAATCGTATATCTCCGCCTGAATAATGGAGGTATCATCCTCTAGCCTCTCCAATTGCTTAGCTATAGAAGTCATATAAGTAGAGAGGCAGGGTCTCAAAGAAGAAAATGAAGATCCCCAAATACAACATACTGGCTGTAAATCTCAATATTTGTTTTAGAAATGGGCTTCAAGGGGTGAAGCTGCTCCTCCTAACTCTCAAAGGTAATGTCGGAATTTTGACATAGTGTGAAAGCGATAGAAGAGTGGCCAAGACTGATAATAGATCCCCTTTTGTCATATTTAGAATTGAATGATGAATTATGGATCCTACATCTATGGATTTTAATGTTTGAATATAATAATTTAATGCAGCCCTGACCACAGTAACTTCAATCGATTTTGTTGAGGGGAAAACTTTAGCAGAAATAAAATAGTGTCAAGCTTTATACACCGCATTTAAAGCAGAGGAAGATAAATTAATTTTTCTATCATTTCTCACCTTCCACACACCCCTACAATCAGTTAAGAAATTTATGATTTCCCCTAAATCAAAATTAACATGAGTAAAATTAGAGTAGAAACTATCAGGGAAATCTTGCAAAGAATACAAAGTATTGATCCTAAAAGAGGAGAAATTTACCTGCTTCCCTTTAACATAGACAAAATTATTAGTAACATTAGGCAAATTTAAGTAGAATTCCCGCACAACCGACACCGCAACACTACTATTGTAGCAAAATTTCTCCCAATCCCTCCTACCTATCATAGTTTCTACCTCCTCTCCTGGATTCAGGTGTTGTTTTACATGCTTGACCCAATAAATAAGTATTTAAAAACTACATTTAAAGTGATCTAGGGAATGTTTACTTGAGCGATCATAGAACCTGCAATATAGTATGAAATGGTGATGTTGATATCAAGTTCTCAAATGAAACAATCTAGAAGCTTACTGAAGTTAAACATGCTCCATGTTTAAGAAGAAATCTCATCTCTATGAACCAGTTGACAAAGCTAAGACTTGTGACTACTTTCACAGGTGATTCGTGGAAGGTGATCAGGGGGTATTAGTGATTACTCAAGGTAACATTGAAGAAACCCTTTATCTGACCAATGAAATGATTATTTTTATTTATGTGTTTGGAACCGGGGTAGATGCAGGTCTATGCCACGGTAGGCTTGTCCATATGAGCAAGAAAGGTATGCAAGTCCGTATTTTCAAAAAATAAGCTTCAGGATCTAAAATTAGATGACATGGATTTCTGTGAAGATTGTATTTATGACAAGCAAAAGAAAGTTTCTTTTTGTGAGTGTGAGTCAGTGGTGAAATCAAAGAAACTTGAATTAGTGCATACTGACGAATGGTGTCCTACTCCAGTTTAGTTTATTGGAGGTTCTCGCTATTTTACCACGCTCATTGATAATAACAAGAGAAATGTATGTGCTTATTTCTTAAAAAATAAATCTGATGTATTTTAAGTCTTTAAGAAAGGGAAGACTATGATAGAAAATAATAAATACTTGAAGTTGAAGTGTCGCATATCAGATATGGGGGTGAGTACCGTGATCAGAAGTTCAGAAATTTTTGTGCTACAGATGGGGTCAAGCATGAGTTCACTGCCCTAAGCATACCACAATTGAATGATGTAGCTGAGAACATGAACAGAACAATTACGAAGTGTGCTAGGAGCATTGGGTTTTATGCTGGCTTACCAATGCAGATTTGGGCTAGAGCAGATGACACTATATTTTATTTTATAAACTGTAGTCCATCGGTACCTTTAATGGAATGCTCACCTGAAGAAGCCTATAATGACAACAAGATATGTCTATCTCATTTAAGAGTATTTGAGTGTTCTGCATATGTGCATGTTGATGTGGAGTCTAGACTGGGTCAGAACTAGCAGGTGATTGCATGTTTCTGTGCTACAGATGTGCATGTCTATCACAAAATCTGTCACGTGCACATTCATTGGATATGACTCTGATAAGTTTGGGTACAAGTTTTGGGATTATCACAATCATAAATTCTTCAGAAGCAGAGACGCCACTTTCAACAAAATAGAGATGTGCATAGACTGGGTCAGAACTCAGGACATTCTATCAGCTACTTCTGAAGAATCCAGATATGTCAAGATAGATGATATTGGTGATCATAAAGAGGAAGAAAGAACTAGTGCTCAATTAGAATGAGCATTGGAAGTTACTCAATCACCTGCTACATAAGCAGAAGATCTAACAGAGTGACATGACCCACACACATATATTCTTCTTCACTACACTACTTGTCACTAACTGATAATGGTGAATCAAAGTGCTTTGGGGGGGCCACTCAAGTTGAAGACTCAAGGGAGGGGGAGCTTACCGTGGAAGAAGATATGTAATCTTTGGAGTCAAATCAAACTTAAGATTTGACAACACTACCAATTGGCAAAAGAGCACTGCACATGGGTCTACAAGCTGAAAGAGGAGTTATATGATAGCAAGCGCTACAAGGCAAGACTTGTTGTGAAAGATTCCAGCACAATGAAGGAGTGGATTATACAGAGATCTTCTTCCTAGTGGTAAAGATGATTACTACCAGGGTTTTTTCGAGTTTGGTAGCAGTGGAAGATAAACATTTGGAACAGATAGACGTAAAAACAACTTTCTTACATGGAAATATGGAAGAAAAGCTATATATGGTGCAACAACAAGGTTACAAGGTTATGGGGAAAAGAAGGTTTGATTTGCAGATTAAAAAAGAGCCTTTATGGCTTGAAGCATGCCTCGAGACAGCGGTATAGAGGTTTGAATGTTTATGTCAGACATTGGGTACATGAAGTGCAAGACAGACCCCAATCTTCATCAAACACTTTGACAATTGCTATATTTTGCTTCTTTTGTATGTAGATGACATGCTGGTTTTAAGGGCAGATATAAAGAAAAACATGGATTTGAAGAAACAATTATTAAATGAGTTCGCAATAAAGGATTTAGGTCCAACCAGGAAGATCCTCAGGATGAGAATTCACAGGGATAGCAGTGCAAGAACATGTACATTGCATAAGATCCCCAGAAAACTTATGTGTGTTCTTTGTAAAAACTTCTAAATTTGATAGGGAAAATTTATGGTGGTGCGACACTGTGGTTTTTTAACGTAAATTCGTATGTTTTTCTGGTTGTTTTGATTGTGCATCTATTTTAATTTTTTGTTTCTACTTTTTATAGAATTGGCATGATCTCATTATTCCGTGATTTGATTTAGTTTCTGATTAATTTTAAGCCTCGGTAAAGTTGAGATTATTCATGATATATATTCCTATTTTAATTAAACATTGGATAAAGTGAACATTGGGTCAAATAAAGTGAACAAAATTTATATGGTATCAACTTTTTAGTTGAGTACTACATATGATTAATTAACATAAAAATAAATAGAATAAGCATAAATCTCAACATATTCTTCAATTTTTGAAAGCGACTCAAAAATTTTTTGCTCACTAGCGCCTACTTAAAACCATTTGGCAACAAATGCTGACTTTTTTTGAACAATTTAGCCAATAAAGAATAAAAAAAGATTATTCTGACTTTTTAAAATAATTCTAATTAAATGCTCCTCTTATAATAATCAACATGAATAGATTATTGAATTAGAGTATCATAAAGTGTAAACTCTCTTATTAAGAGAGAAAGAGAGGGGAGACAAGGTCAAATGAGTTTTTATTTATTTATTTATTTATTTTTATTTATTTTTTTTATTGAATGATTGGCCTTAATCCACTGCTTATCAAAGAATATTCCTGGAAAGCAATGTTTAGCACTTGAAGGAGGTGTTTGATAGCATTAGATTCAATTTAAATCCCCTAAACATAAAAAAACAGAAGCTAAATCCAACAATTTGTTAATTTGAAATTTCTCGTATTCCCTCCAATATTACAAGGTAAATCCAGATTTATTAAATCCACATGTGAGGTGGATTTGAGGGATGTCACTTGTCGTCTTTGTCGTCACTCGTAAGGTTAGATAAATCCACCTATGAGGCAGAGTTGATAAATCCTGCTTAACGTAAATTCAAGTATCAACCAAACATGTTGTGAAAAAAGACGATAATAAAGTGAAAAATGGAACGAGAAAAATTGCACGTAGAAAAACACCAAAGCGGCACACAAATTTACGTGGTTCAACAAATTTGTTTAAGTCCATGGAGCTGCAAAGGATTTTATTTCTTCGAGGAATTACATCGTCGAGCGTCTCGCGTTTACAAGAAAATCTCTATTTTCTTCTCTCACTTCCTCTCTCTCTCTCTCTCTTCCTCTCTTACTCTCTTAGAGGACTTGGTTTGACCATTGCTTGGCTTGTGGCTTTGCTTTGTTTTTCTTTTAAGCCAAAAGAGGCTATTTATAGAAACCATGAGAGAGGTAGGTGAGCGGTATGGTGAGATGAGGTATGCGAGCGGTAAGTGGGAAAGTATGTGAGCTGTATGTGAGATTCTTAATTAGGAAGCTAATTAACAACATTTAATTAAATTGCGGTGGATCGGGTCTCCACATTACCCAACAATTCTCCTACTTGGAAACTGGGACACTGACTGCATTACCTACTTGCTGCATCATCTACTAGTTGTACCTACCTTTTCCTCAAACATGATATCTTCCACCTCTGCAACTCGAAGCCCCTGTCTTCATGCCAGAAGACCAGTTGAAGTTGAGCATGACTTCAACTTCTCACGAGTAACACCCTTAGTTGCAATATCACCGTCAACATAGCATTGTACTACCAAACTCATTCCTAGGTTACTTCTGTATCTGCTTATAACTTCCACTGCATGAGCAATATCTTGCCCTTGCTGAAAGCCCTTTCAACAAGTCCAGCCTTGTACCTCTTACTGCTACCAAACACAGTCTTCACCTGGTATACCCACTTGTTGTGCAATGTCTTCTTCCTTAGTGAAAGTTTTGCTAGCTCTCAAGTATAATTCTCTGATAGGGAATTTGTCTCCTCCTTAGTCAGCTCTTACTTGCTCGAATTCTCATCTTGCAAGATTTCTTCATAACTCTGTGGTTCTCCACCATTTGTCTGTACAATGTCTGGTTTTCTTGTCTTTGGCGCTCTATCACTTTTCAGGAAATTGACATTCTTTTGCTTTCTCATAATGCATCTCTGACTCATGTGTCATCGCCTGAGTAAACATGTAGTCATATATAGTGTGTCAGTTTTCTTACCCCGAGCCACTACTCCAATACTAATGGTCATTTAGTAACCTTCCAGGTGCTATCGAGAACACTACCAAATGACCACCATTATTGAGTTGTCCAATAGAGATGAGATTTTTCTTCAACTCAGGACCATGTCTGACCATTTGCAAAGTTCATTTGCTCTTGTTAGGGAGTGCAATATCAACATCTCCCTCCCCTCCCACGTCCAGAGCTTTTCCATCAGCTAGACATACTTTCCCAAAGTTACTTGCAACATAATTTCACATTAACTCATGACGGGAAGAATATGGAAGGAAGCCCCTGAATTCAGTGTCTAATCATCAACAGAACTGTGAACTGTCAGAAATAGTGCATCATGTATTTCTTCAGTTACAATATTAGCGCCATCATTCACCTTCTTAGAATTCTTGCAGTTCCTTTTTATGTGGTTAGCCTTGCCACAATTCCAGCAGATTGTCTGCTGACCAGACTTTGATTTTGATCTTCCTCGCTTTGAGTTTCTGTATTATGATCTCCCCCTGAAATCAATAATCAGTGTCGAACTCGAACCCGAGGTCTCGCCAAAATCTTTCATGCGCACCTCCTCAGCCAAAATTAAATTATGAATATCATCATATTTCAGCTTATATTTACCTGTTGAACTACTAGCTGTCATCCTCATAGCTTCCCAGCTATTTGACAATGAAGCCAACAAAATCAGCGCATGTATCTCATCATCAAAATTAATTTCAACAAACCGTCATCTTCAAGTTAAATAATTTTTTCATCAAATGTACATTGTTATTCGCTGATGGCTTTTCATACATACCTGATAAAGTCGCCATGAGATCTGTAGTAGTTCGCTCCTTGATGACGTTGTGGACAACCGATCTTGACAGGGTTAATCGTATAACCCCCTCCTTGATGACGTTGTGGGCAACCGATCTCGATAGGGTTAATCGTATAACCCCCAGAATATGTCGATCCAACAGATTTCATTCCGCCTTGTCCATCTTTTATGGTTGTTTTTCCAGTAACGGAAGATGAAGTTTCTTTCCATAGAGGTAGTCCTCTATTTGCATCATTTAGTAAGCAAAATCTGTGTCATTGAACTTCTCGATCCCCGATGTCATCACTTCGTCTCCGCTTATCGTTCTTCCTTAGATCCAAACTAAAGCTCTGATACTAGTTTTTTGTGAAAAACGACGACAATAAAGTGAAAAATGGAACGAGAAAAATTGCACGCAAAAAAAAACACGAGAGCAACACATAAATTTACGTGGTTCGACAGATTTGCCTATATCCATGGAGCTACAGACGATTTTATTTCTTCGAAGAATTGCACCGTCGAGCGCTTCGACGTTTACAAGAAAATCTCTATTTTCTTTTCTCCCTTTCTCTCTCTCTCTCTTCCTCTCTTACTCTCTTAGAGAACTTAGTTTGGCCCTTTCTTGAATATTGGCTTTGTTAGGCTTTTCTTTTAAGCCAAAGAGGCTATTATAGAAACCATGAGAGCGATAGGTGAGAGGTAGGTAGAATGTGGTAGGTGAATGATAGGTGATTCTTAATTAAAAAACTAATTAACAACAATTAATTAAATTACGGTGGACCGGGTCTTCACATTACCCAACAAAACACCGCCGAAAAATAGTAACAAAGAAAAGAGTTTGACGGTTGAATTCCCTGTCGTTACCTAACAAATGATAACTCTTAGGCAGTGTTCAGTTGCAACCTAGATTTATATTAAAAGTGATTGCCTCCAACTTTGATTTATGTTAAATAGATTTTATCAAATCTAATAAATTTGAATTTATATTCGATGAGTGATAAAAGAATAAATTTACCTCATAATTAGATTTAATAAATTTGAAATTATATCTGAAAAGAAATGATAAGTAAAGAAAAATAAAAATAAGATAAAATTCAATTTAATGGAGCCCTGAAAGAAATGATTTGTGAAAAAAAAAAAAACTTTAGAAAATTAAATTTGACTGAACGTTAAATTTAATATTCATTTTTAATGTTAAATCGAAATTTAAATAAGATGCAATCAAACACGTCTTAGAGTTTTCTGCTCCAGTCTCGCTCGCTCGCTCGCTCGCTCTTTCGGATGCCGGCATTGGTAGAGGGGGGAACGCAGCAGATGGTTGAGCCTCTGCTTAGTTCCGATCGAAAGGGTTTTAATTAATCTGAGGTCTCTTAACCACTGTCAACGATTACGACTAGGGTTAGGGTTTCTAAATCTCTCCGTCCCTTTGTGTCTCCATCGTTGGCTGGCTTGTGATCTGTAGATTGGGAAATCGTTTGTCCTCTCTGATACCGGCATTCCCGAGGGCCAGACACCTATCCCGTTTCTTACTCCCCCTTTCCTCGCTCTATATCTTTGTGTTTGATCGTTTCCACACAGAGGAGATTTGTATTCTTGTTAATCTGTTTGTTGTTTCTGTTGTTCTCTTGTGAAAAGTCGGTTGGATTTCTTTGACCTGTTTATTGCTCACTGTTTGTTGATGATGGTATTTATGGGATGGATTCCTGTGGGTTCTTATGGGAATGCTCTTCATATTGTGTGTTGGAAATTTGATAAATCCACAAGGGAGATAGTTAGTTCGTGTTGCAGAGCAGTTCAGCGTCGGGAGGTGGGAGGAAAATTAGAGATTTGATAGAGAGAGTGAGATGGGTGATACCCTTCTGCCTTCACTTTCCTTGAAGAACAACCATCTGTCCACTGTATTATCAATTGAGCCCACAGGCGCCGGAGCAAACGCCATGGGTTCTTCCAATGATAGCAGTAATGATAGCACTGAGCGCGAGCTCTTGATCCAACCACTTAAACAGCTAGTTCACGCCCGCCATGCGCCTGACATCAACCTTCCCCTCCCTGCTGATAGGTCCCCTCCACTTTTCTGGAGCTCGGATGCCTTAGAAACCCTAGACGTTAGCCTCGGACACCAGATTTACGAGGCCGAGGCTACCGTCCTTCATCTCCCAAAACTCTGCAACCGCAAGTGCCTGAGGAGGGGGGACAGCATTTGGGGAGCATGGTTCTTTTTCAACTTCTACTTCAAACCCATTCTTTCTAACAAGTTGAAGGCGAAGATCATCAACGATGGCAATGGGTTGTTTGATTTTGACAAATCTGATCTGAAACTTGATGTTTTCTTGGTCCAGCACGATATGGAGAATATGTACATGTGGGTTTTCAAGGAGAGGGCAGAGAATGCGCTGGGGAAGATGCAGCTACGAAGCTACATGAATGGTCACTGTCGTCCTGGTGAACCTCGATTCCCCTTCAGTGTTGACAGGGGTTTCGTCCGATCCCACCGGATGCAACGCAAGCATTACCGGGGTTTGTCGAATCCACAGTGCATCCATGGGATTGAGGTTGTGAGGCTGCCCAATTTGACTAGCGTTTCAGAGGCGGATCAGAAGAAATGGTTTGAGCTTACCGGAAGGGATGTTAATTTCACAATACCAGTTGAGGCTAGTGATTTCGGTTCCTGGAGAAATCTTCCCAGCATGGATTTGGAGCTTGAGAGATCCCTTCCGCTGAAAAGCACTATAAATCTCCCTCCTAGAATACCACTTAGTGGCTCCGACTTGAACCTATTAACCGATCCATTGAATCATGATTTGATGGATCTTTCTCCACATTCGAACAAGCGCAAGAAGGATTTATTCCATCAGGCTATGGATGATGATTGCTGCTTTCCTTCTAATCCTTATTCAGAGAGGTCTCAAGATACGGACATCCACCCTGGGGAGCCCTCTTGGATCAATGAATTTAGTGGTTTGATGAAGCATGTATACGGTCCAGTTACTGCTGCAAAAACAATATATGAGGATGAGGAGGGTTATCTTATAATGCTGAGTTTGTCCTTCTCTGATCAACACAGAGTTAAGGTTTGTTGGAGGAACAGTCTCAACCATGGAATTGTTAAGATATCTTGTGTCAGTACTGGACGGATGCCTTATTTAAAGAGACACGATAGAACCTTTAAGCTCGCGGATTCTTGTGCTGAACATTGTCCTCCTGGGGAGTTTGTAAGAGAAATTCCCCTACCAACTCGTATTCCAGAGGATGCTAATATTGAAGCTTACTATGATGAAACTGGAACAATTCTTGAGATTATGGTTCCTAAGCTTCGTGTTGGTCCGGAAGAACATGAAGTTCATGTGTCCATGCGCCCTCCTCATTTGGGAACCAATGATCTTATGTTGACTTGATAATATTTTGATTTATGCCAGTAATTCTGGTTTCAGTGGTCAAATTTCTCTCATTTATTAACCATTTATCATCAAAAGAAGCTCTTGAAGTGAGCGGTATATGTTGTGCTGAATATTTGGTTTTATTTTTACATGGATTTGGAGCAGAAGGCCATCCCATATTGTTCTGAAGAAGAAATGTATGTATTTTATTTTCAATTCATCCTTTTTATAAGTGGATATGCGCAGTAAGATGAGTTGTCTTTTATTAGCAACCTTCTCTTTGCTTAGTTGTCTTGTACCTATAGTTTCTTGTCTTGTAATATTAGCTTTCTCCCACTTATATTTATTGGATAAGTTGGTGTTATATTTCTCAAGTCTTCTTATTATCAAATGAACTGTGAATGGTTGACAAATTCAAATTTTGAACTGTAATTTGTTGAAAAATTCAGCTTTTTATGAGTTCTGTGGATAAGCAGTAACTTTATGTTGTTTTCAGCATTTTTTTCTTTTAAATAATGTATATGTTTACAGCTTATTATATTATATGATAAGTTTTGTAGATGTATTTTTCTTTTTTATCTCTCTATGGGACATCTATGAGTTGTTATTGGCAAGTTGATGTGATGTTTTTGCCGTCCCCTTTGTAAAGTAGACTCTTTCAACAAGCATAGCTGAGCATGTTTATCAGTCTAGCTCAGATTACTTAAATAACGAAATTATGCTTATTTTATCCTAAAAACTCTGACTTTTTTGTCGGATTAGAGATGATAAGTTAATGCTCCTCCCTTCTTGTTTTGATGGCCGCTGTTTTGTTTGGGGATTGATCAGTTTTGGCCTTAGACTGAACTTCTTCCACTTGGCATGTAGGAAATGATTTTTAGGTCCAAACAGCGCTAATGTCTGACTTTTTATGCCTTTTTTTTTTTGTATAAAATTGAGTTTTTGTTATTTTTGTGGAAATGAAGAGTTTATTCTGTTAGGCTGAGATTGACAATTGGGCAGCTTAAAAATTTGAGAAACCTGGAGAATTTATGTGCCAAATTTATTTGAGATTAATTGCGTAACACTAAAAGATGGTTAGTGATGCAGAGGAAAGGTGAGTAGCTGGTAGGGATGTAAAAGCTCCATGCTCGGGTCACCCTCAGCTTGAGCTTGGGTTTGAATTGAGCTTGGGTTTGAACTTGAGCTTGATTAACTACTCTAACTCAAGCTTAATTCTACAATGTGAGTCGGATTTTTTATTATAAAATAGAGAATGATATTAATTCAAGCTAATGTTTTAATAAAATGACAAATAAAATGAATATTTAGTAGATAATTAATAAGAAACCACTTGATATAAAATGTAAAATACCACATTTTTGAATATTTTTAATAATTTAAAAGATATATTGTTTAATTTGAACATATTTTGAGTATATCGTATATTAGATATTTTCGAAACGAGTCTGCTCACAAGCTAACAACTCCAGACAAAACTTATTTGAGCTTTGCTTGTTAACTCATTGAGCCCAATCCAAAAGCCAGTTATCAAGCCGAGTTGGGGCCAGCTCAATTACACCCCTAGGAGCAAGTATTTTTTTTGTGGCCTTCTTTTCAAACTTTCCTATATTATCATGTTCGTTTTTTTTATTTTGATGGGTGAAAGAGGATGAGATGGATCAAAAGATCACAAGAACCATGTCCTTTAGTTGACATAGAAAGATAACTCTAGACTGTTCACCTATTCAGGCTTTCAAAGAAATGCAGTAACATTAATAAAAATTATTGTTGAACTAAAACGAAGATTTCCAAGGTGTTGGGTTAACAGTTTAACTCGCCCAAAAAAAAGTGGGCATTTACATACATAGCACTCAATTTTTATGTATTTACATATCTCAAACTAGATTTTCATTTTTGCCATTTCTTAAAAATGAAAATACAGCCTTTCAGTTTAAAGGACCCAAGTGCTATGCATGGAAATAAGAAAGTTTAGGTGTGAAATATGTAAATACATAAGAATTATGTACAGCTTATGTAAATTTCTAAGAGAAATCTGGGCTGGATGCACAGCTTTAAACTTTGGACTTATACGTGATACGTGGAACTCCCATATTATTCTCATTACATAAGAAATGCTGGCTATGAGTTCTAAAAACAAAAAACAACATATAAATTGCCGCTAATATTTTATTAAGCAAGTAATTTTCAATTACAGCTTGTTTTGGCTGCTGTTTTCTGTGTTGCCCAATTACAGATAAGGATGATACGTTGGAATTGGAATGGGTCTTATGCTTATCACTTCATTTGATTGAATGAAACCAAACTCCTTATCATAGAAAACATAAATAAATAAATTAGCGGCCTTTTGATGAGAAGAGCTATCAAAGAGCTGTTTTCATTAATAATTAAAAAAAACTGCTAATTTTTAAGGAAATTTAAAGTATACATTTTTGTTGACTTTTGCTTTGATGAATATTCTTTGTGGACGTGGTCTTACTAATAATTTTTATTTAGTGTTGACGAAGAGCTCTTTTCTTGAATTAAAGTATGTTAAAGATTAATTTATGAAAAATGCATTCTGTGGTGTTCTCTGCGTTGGAGAAAATGTCTTGCAACTTTTTCCAAGGTTCATGGAAGAAGATAAAAGTAGATTTGGGATAAAATTGCAAATTTTATAATCATAATTTTGAACACTTTTTTGGACAAAAATGTAAGGAATCAAAAGATTCAAATTCATTGTTTGTTAAACCTTACAAGTAGAATCAATAACTTTAGTCATTATGAGGTGATGCAGTACTATGCCTAATCTGTTGCCATATATATATATATAGATATCTTAAATCCACAATTACTGTGAAAGAACAAACCCATAGAAAGGATTAGGAGGAATTCAACCGAAAAAGGGTTTCACAGATATGACAATAAAACAAACTCATTTGAGGAACAAGTTCTACAAGAAAGAATCCCCTCGGAAGCAAAGTTCACAACAACGAAAACAAATGAATGCTTGGAAAAACCAACAGGAAAGGTCGAATCCGCTCGAAAATGAAGACCATTAAAAATATACTCATAGAAATTGAAGAAATATAGACTGTTCCTCGTTTTTACATAAATAAAAACACTTCCAATCACCTTATCCCTCAGCTTCGAGCATAGATAGTCACTCGAAAATGAGGAGTTAGGGCGCATATAGTAGCTCGAAAATTAAAAAAAAAAAAAAGTAGGGTATTAGAGTAATTAACAGTTAGCAAAATGCGGACTCTCTTGAACAATCACATCGTTAAAATGATGCTATAACATATTGCGGTGCGAAAAATGCTACGACAAAATTAACAAACACCAACTAGCGCAGTGCCCGCAACAAAACCACCCCTAACGAGTCCTTAATTGGAAATAAGAAGGGAGGGCTTATGACTTTTTTCTTGATTTGTATACCACACAATTCTTATGTATTTACAAGTCTAACACCCAAACGGCGGCAGCTCATCGGTAATCGGGTCGTCAAGATGATATCAATGAAGTCAAAGGAGTAACAAGGCTCAAATGGGCAAAACAAGAGGAAGGGTGGAGTAATCCTAAGAGGTAGAGGTAGACAAGTCGGGGTACCACGAACACGTTATCCCAAGCAACTAGAACTTTAAGCGTACCTAGTCGTGAAGGTAGTCGACCCAACATGTCCAAAGATCATCGGTTAGCAATCCGTGAATTGCGTTGTCCACGAAGACCTCGGTAACTTTATAGTCAAAGAAATGAAACTCTATCCTATGAGTGTAGGTGGGGTTTCAAGAGGTGAGACTTATACCTGTCGAAGTGGCGTAGATGACATTAGAAAGAAAGAAAAGAAGAGGTTCAACTACTAAGATAAAAACACTCTTCACAAAAGGACTTACACCCGATTGGGTCGAGAGTCTTCCAACACCCTAAACGCACTAGACAACCACCTAAGTAGAAACCTATGATGGGTCAGTCGGTTTGAACAAGCTCGGGAGAACATAAATTCATGAACAAATGAAATGTCTTAGAGAGACGACATAAAATTTTCTCACTCAAATTCTAGAACAAATGAAATGTCTTCATGAGACAATATAAATGAAATAATAAATTATCTTAATCTAAGTCCAAGTGGGCCCAAATAGCACACTTAAACAATTATGAGAAGCTTTAGAATATATTTTAGGAGATTAGATGATCTTCAAATCTGATAAACTTGTAATCAAATTGAGAACCTCATTGAGATGAACCTAATGAGCTTAAGATTGCTTAATTGTAACAACATTAAGAGATTCAAATACTCATACAATTCCATCCGATCGAAAGAATCATTTTGGGCGGTTCAATGTAGCAGTACATATTCATAAAATATTTACGAAGGATGTCACTTCCAGAATTTATAAATAGACCACTACTATCTTCGCGATATCACCATAACTTTCAATGTACACTGTCGTTGTCAAACTGCCGTCGCTCAACCAGTGTTACTGTTGCCATTACCATCACTTGACCACCACTGCCATCAAACCAGTATTGCCTAGCCAAAGCTATCAAACCCCGCCGCAGTCATCGGTCCACCATCACTTAACAAAAGACACTGCTGGACCCACTATCATGATTACCAGAACACCATCTTTCAGTTGTTGACACTATCAAACCACCATCACCTGGCCGACACTGCTTTATCAAAACCATTTTGGTTAGACCACTATGTCTCTGTCGATGCCCAAGAAGTCACTGCCATTACCAGAACACTATGGCCTTTATCTGGTCAGTACCTTCGAGTCCACAATATTGTCAAACCAGTGTCGCCTAACGGCCACCAGACCACATTGATGTGGCTAACACCGTTGCACCTGCCATTGTTGATTGGTTGTTATCACAATTGTGTTCAAACCACTAGTGCCTGACTGACGCAACCACCACTAGACAATATTTTGAAGCTCGTATCTTTCATATTTATGGGGCTTGTTCTCATAAAAATATCTGAAAAATAAACTGTTATATATTATTCATATATGAGAATATTTTTTGTAACTAAATAGACTGTATGACTGACTCGGTACTTGGTTAGAGTAGGATTTATTGATGTTCATTTATTTAGAGCCACTTGTCCCTAAAAAAATCTCTTAATCAAGCACTAATTTTGATACACATTGGGATTAGAAGCTTCAAAATCAAATTAAAAAATTTTCATACTCATAATTATGGTCAAATGAAGTGTTTCTGACCACCATGGCCTAACAAAGGCACTATTGTCGCTACTATCGTCGTTGTCTGATCACCATCTCCCGATTATTGTCATCGCCATATTAACATCACACAGCCAACACTGCTTAACCATAGGTCATTGTTATGGTATGACTCATATACCGTATAGGGACAGACGCGGAACGAAGCGGAGCAGAGCGGAGCGGAATAATCTGTCCAAATTGGGAAGTTACATTATGTGGGTTGGGGATGCTGGGTCAACGCCCCGCTATACGGTAAAGGGGTAATTTGGGAATTACATATTGTACTGTAGGGCTTACTCTAGGATTATAAATAGACCTGTTTGTAATCCTAGGTCCTTGAGAGAGTTGAATTTTGTATTCTGTATTCTTTTCTGAATATTGAAAAGGAGGTCGCCGCTCTGCTCCCGAGGATGTAGACATCTTTGCCGAACCTCGTTAAATCTCTGTGTTCTTTTGAATTTGTGTCGATTTTAGTTTTTCTTCGCCTTAATTTCTCAACAAGTGGTATCAGAGACTGGTTCGAGGGCGCAGAAGAAAAATTTTTTTTTTTTTTGCGGCAAAGATTTTGGCCGAAGATTTTTCAGCTAGGGCAGAAGAGTTATCTCGGCGCAAGAATCTCGGTTCGGGCGGTAGTTCGCGAAGGGGAAGTTCGGCGATTACCGCAGAGGAGAAAGTTCGGCGGCTTCCGGGCTTGACGCGAGGGTCTTGATCTGGCGACAGGAAAGACTGTGTTCACAGAGCTTCAGAGTTCGCGGCTTCGCTTCGGTGTTCTCGCATCGCAGAAGAAGCTTCGCGATCGCGCGACAGAAGAGTGGAGAGTTCGCGGCTTCGCTTCGGTGTTCGCGAATTGCGTCTTCTGTGAGGAGTTCGGAGACGTGCGCGAGGCTCTGTGGATCGGCTCACGAGCGGGAAGTGGAATGCTTACGCGAAAGTAAGGTTCAGAGAGAATTTTCCTAAATAGAGCCAGAGGAGGAAAAAGGGAATATTGGACTGCGGATTTTCTGGGAATTTCGAAATCCTCTGCTAGAGAAGGAAAATCGGACCTTTGCTCGAGAAATTTCCGGTTTTTCTTTTTGCTGCTGCTGCTGTGAAATTGGAAAGGAAAATAGGAAAGCGAATTTTTGTGAGAATATTTCTTTGCTGGAGGCCTTAATTAAGTAAATAATTCTTTTGTTGGAGGTTAAATTAGGGAATATTTGATTTCTACTCTGCCCGGCTTTTCGAAAAAAAAAGAGACTGAACATTCCTTCGGAGGCAGGAAGCAAAATCGGAAGGTCCCGATTATCTTGGGAGGTGATTCAGATTTCATTCCTTCACTCGAGCGAGCGGAGAAAACTGTGGGGAAGTAAATTTGGAAGATTCTACAAATTTTGCGGTGCAGCGGAGCTATTCCAGGAAGCCGAAGGAGTTCGCAGATTTGTCGCAGGAATTGCGGCATGTGCAGTTGCAGCGGAGTTTGCAGATTTGTCGCAAGAGTTGCGGCATGTGCAGTTGCAGCGGAGTTTGCAGATTTGTCGCAAGAGTTGCGGCATGTGCAGTTGCAATGGAGTTCGCAGATTTGTCGCAGGAATTGAGGCAATTGCAGTTGCAGCGGAGTTCGCATGTTTGTCGCAGGAACACAAGAGAATATATAAAATTTTGCGAATTGTTCGCAAGGCAGACAGGCACGCGGGAAAGAACAGGTGCGAAGCAGTTTGGGTAAAGTGTTGCGGCAGTTCAGCGAGTTATGCTAGCGAGTTATGCTTCAGATGCTTCAGGGAGTTCACGGTAGAGGCGGCGTCGCGACTTTGAGGCGCTACAGTTCATGAACCTTCGCGGCATTAGGCGATGTAGAGTTAGCGAGCAGGAGTTCGTGTGCAGTTACCGCGAACATGAGCGTTTGCGAACAGAGGAGTTTGTTGGTGTTCGACCAGCGGAGTTCGCAGTTTTGTCGCAGGAGTTACGG
>NW_018164719.1:493610-498369 GCF_001263595.1 Phalaenopsis equestris | reverse complement strand
CGATTTTAGTTTTTCTTCGCCTTAATTTCTCAACAGTTGCCATCTCTTGGTACCTACTATCAACAAATCACTGTGGCTGCCTTGTCGCAGTTGTCATCAAACCACTTGTGCCCACCTGACTCCATAAGCTCCATTAGACCCATATTATCTAATTATCATCATTAGATTGTCATCATCTAGTTGCTTCTACTTCTATTGCCCAGCGGTCACCCGCCCTGACAATGACTCCAGATCTCCGCAACACAACCTCAATCGTCAACCTTCCATCGTTGTTGTCGACGAGTGATTGTCACTTCCCTAACATTAATAAAAGTCAAATCAATTTCTCTCACTCTTATAAGGGCATACATTGAAATAATAATTATTTCTATTAGAGAAAATGTCACTACAAAATGTTCATTTGATGCTACTTAAATAGCTTATCTATGAGACTCCCCTCGCATTGATATGTCAAGGACATCAAACAAATTGTTTGGTAGGTTGATTTATTCATTACAAAAAATTAAATTTTTTCTTGAAAGTTTTACCACTCTATTTTGAAGTATTTATATATCTAACACCAACACAACTTTCAATTTTTACATATTCGCCCTAAACTTGAATGTTTTACATTTTGAAAATTAAAATAATGATATATTTTGTATTTCACATGAAAGATCTGTGGTATAGATGTAAAAATAAAGTTTAAGTGTTAGATATGTAAAAACAGAAGATTTAAGTGGTATGCATGTAAATCCCAAATTTTTTTTTTTCTTTAAAAATGTCTTAAATGAATTATATGAAGTAGGAGAAATGGAGTGTTCTGCTGCTAGTCTGGTACTGCTACAAGAGCCAAATGTAGGAAGCCGGTTCAATAAGCCTTTTTTGGAGAAATTATTACATGTGGTGTCCAACAATAATGATTTTATGTGTGAATTATTTGAATTCATAATTAGTTTTGGGGATAATTACATGCATAACAATCGAAATATTGCTATTTACATAATTTAGCATCTATATGATATTTTTAAATTATGAAACTGATGTATTTACGCGTGCCACGATCAGGACTTTGAGAATCTGATTGAAATGAAACATGTGGGTTGGGGTTTTAACATGAGTTTTGATATTTGCGCGAGAATTTGATATATGGATGAAAGAGGGTGCCGTATTTGTAAATAGTAATTTAGGTTTTTTTTTTTTTTTACCAAATACTTAAAATAAAAATTTAGATATTTGATGATTTTAACTTTGTTTTTTTATGATGATTCCGCCCCTACAATTTATTATATTTTAGACCCGTGAAAACCCAAATATAATTTTTATAGGCCTAATATATAAATTTAAACCCATCTAATGCTACCATATAATATAAATTAAGGGCCATTTACATACATTGCACACAATTCACATGTATTTACATATCTCACATCTAAACTTTCATATTTACAAACATAACATTTTGGTGTTTAAAACCTATGTATAGATTTAAGTACAGAAATGTTATGTATGTAAATATGAAAGTTTACATGTGAGATATGTGAATACATAAGAATTGCGTGCTATGTATGTAAATTTCTCATAAATAAAGTATAAAGTCACATGCAATTCATGGAATACAAATTTAAATAAATATTAATTATTTTGATGAAACAACAAAATAGGTAAAATTCAGATGTTGGACATCATAAGTTATATGGAAGTCATGAGCTTGGAGAGGATGAGATTTTAAGGGATATGATAGTCTGTGTTAATATATTTTGTTTTTACACGACATATTTAATTGTTCGTCAAAACCATGACCTATAAATTATTGCTATGAAGAGAGTTGAGCTGGGAGATAAGAATTTGAGGACCATAAAGAAAATGCTTGAGCCAAGTATTGTTAGTGATTGAGACTGAAAGTGGTCAAATATTAAGCCTTCACGAATGAACGAGCAACCATTTTCTATTTCTTAACATTTCAAGGGACTATAGTATTGCCTAGGTAAGAGCAATAGATTATGACATACTTGCGGCCTAGAAGACTTGAGATGGGTAACTTGAGGTAAGGAATCTCATTTAAGAAGTTGGAAGTGATTGTTGAGGGGTGCATGCACATGCTAGCATACTTGGCTAATTTTGAAGGAAATGACCATGTAGGTAATTGTTAGTAATTTAAGATGAAGTTGAGAAAATTTTTGGTTTGTGGTTTGATTATTGTCGTTGTTTGGGATGTTGTCGTCTGGTGGAGTTGGGAGTGGGTGTTAATAAAAGTGATGGAATAAAAGGTGAGCTTTTTGGACCCGGTGAATGGGTTGATCAGTGTTCATAAGATCATAAAATAGTTCATATGGGGAGTGCAAATGATTTGGTTCATGTGACATTCAGTTTATGAACTATATTACTATGTGGAGTGTGTTGTCCTAGAGATTATAGGATAGAGTTTGCTTCACAGAGAAGACAAATGATGTCTCCTTGTTGCACTACATGTATCATAGAAGGCAGAATCAAGAGAAGTAAGAAGGGATTACTAAAATGAATATGAAAATGTTTAGATGGTCGGCCAAGTCATTTAGGTTATATATTTATATTGATGGATTGAGATAGTAGAACTTTTCTTGAGTGGATAAGCTAATTATTGTATAGAAAATGGTTTGTAAATGAAAATATGATTATGGTATAATAGTTGTGAAGCAAGAAAAATTTGAGGAAAAGTGATTTACAATGAGTTAATAAGAGACTGTGGTCGATGTGAGTATAGTCCGTGTAACAGTTTAGAACAACGTTTTATTGCTTGCTCTTGCTAGCTCAAATATTAAAAATCAAAAAAAAAAAATATATATATATATATATTACTGTGCAGGGCCGGGAAAAGCTGAATTTACATTCCTTTGATAAATCGTATTATATATAAATAAATCTTTCTCAAATAAAAGAAAATTGGAAAGAGTTATTTTCCAAGGGATCAGAAACATTAACCCAATTGTCCACTTCCTTTTTCATTACATCGGAACGTATTTGCCGGTTCGACTAATGACCCACGATGGGCTTTCGGCCCAGCAATAGCTTATATGGGGCTTAATAATTTCAACGGTAAAAATTTATTTTTACGATTGAATTTATTAAAATGTATTGGTTGTAAGAAAATATTATTTAATTTTTTGAAAAAAAAATGTTTATTTTTGTATATATTGTTGCACTTAGCTCCAAATAAATCAACGATTTTTAAACTTGATTTAATACAGTTTATATTAAAATATTCTAAAATAATTTTTATTCAATTTTTTAAACCAAAACAGATAAAAAAAAAAAAAAACTTTATTATCCTCATATATTAACAGATGAATATGCAAATTTATGGCCAGTTAGACTTTTCATTTTTTAAGTTCACAAATTCAATTCATTTTGAATTACTGGGATTATGAATGTAAGAAAATTAAATAATCTCAATTATTTGTGATGCGTGCTAGAGAATTTGCGGCGGTAGGAGTAATAAATTATCGTTTTAGCGTTACAGGAGAATGCAGCACACACTCAGACAAAAGAAACAATCAATGGTGATATCAGAAGTTTTTACGTGGAAAACCCGTAAAGGGAAAAAACCACGGGACATAGTTCAATTTTAAAAATCTAATGTGAGTTGATGATTGCAGAGACTACTTATCCCACGGGATGAAAAATGTTACAAATTCATTTGAATTACAACATCGACATGGATATGAACTTGTTGCAAGGAATGAACAGCGAACGATGGTGATCGACGGCGGGTGGCAAGTGGGGTTGATAGGGGTTGGCGGTGCTCGACGAGGGTAGTTGTGGTGTTGGACTTCAGCTCATTCTCAAAGCTTGAAGCTCTTCCTTAATCCTCAAGTTTTCCTTCCTTTCTCATGAGAGAGATGATGTTATATTTATAGAATTCATGGTGCAATTAATGTATGAATATGAACAACTTTGATCAGACAGCCCGAAGAAAATCCTTGAATCGGACTGCGTTTGATGAACATTTGAGAGTCTTAACGATGTCGAAATTGAGCAATCTTGAGCTCATTGGATTTGTCTTGTCGAGACGCTCAAATCGACTATAAGCTCGCTGGATTCAACGTCGGTTTGACCTTCCAAATGTGTCAAAAAACTTTCAAAAGTGGTTTAATAGCTTGATCTGATTTGATTTGAGTCGAATTTGACCAATTTTGATATCAATGGGTTTGTCTCGTCAAGCCGGTCAGTTTGACTATAAGTTTGCTTAAATTAGAGCTCAGTTAACTTTGAATTTAAGTTTGAATGTCTTTTACTTAAGAGATTGCCACGAATTCTTTGTCATATCTCGAGATTCGTGTCTGATGATAAAATTTGTTGATGATGTATCAATTTGAATGATTGGAATTTGAAAACCTATTATCTGGCATTAGCTCCTCTTTGGCATGTTTTGAGAGAATATTTTTATCTTTGTAAATTAGTCAAAAGGATATCTTGAGTTTTTGTCTTATTCTGTAATTTTACGTTGTTCGCTTGACAACTAGTAATTAAAAAAATGTGATCAATAATAGCAGCTGCAATCATTCATAAAACACATTTACCCCGCTGCTATTAAAATAGTGTTTTAGGAACATCTCTTCTTCCATTCCTTATATTCTTGTCTCAAAGGGTATAAACTGGTCAAGTCGAGCTCGAGTCACCCTTAATCGTATTTGAGCTTGAACTCGGCCTTAATTACACAAGCCTGGCTTTAATTATATGAATTTAAGTCAGCTCACGATTCAATTTATTTAGCATGAAAGAGATTTTATATATATATATA
>NW_018164719.1:492770-493438 GCF_001263595.1 Phalaenopsis equestris | reverse complement strand
TATATATATATATATAAACTAGTGCTATAATGAAATAACAAATATAATAAGCATTAATGAGATAATTAATAAGATATCACTTGATATAAAATGCAAAATAGTGTTTTCAATATTTTTTAATAATTAAAAAAAAAATATTTATCTTTAATGTAATTTAAATATATTTTTAAATAATTCTTTTTTAAACTGGCCGGCTCATAGGCTAACGATTCGAGACAAGGCATGCACGAGCTTTGTTTGTTAGCTCATTGAGCTCAGTTCACGAGTCATTTTTTGAGTAAAGCTTGAGTCGGCTCACAAGTCGACTTGGCTCACTTACATTCCCTCACTTCAGTGTCTTTATTTCACAGGGGCAACTTAAATTGTCAATCATCTTTAACAACAGCAAAAATATTTTAAGAAAATAATTAAGTCAAATATAATATTTTTTAGAATTTTATAGCATGGATTAATGGCTAAGCTAAATAATAGCTTTAGAAATAATATTAAAATGATTGTAAATATCTTAATCTGGGGGCATGCAATCAGTCTATTTTGATGGAACGGTTTACAAGTTCATCCAACTGAATTAAATTGAATTTCAAAATCTTGAAGATTGAACCGATCAAACTTTTGTTAAAATTGAGTCAAACAGAATTGAAATGTAATTTAATCATATATATATATAT
>NW_018164719.1:483789-490887 GCF_001263595.1 Phalaenopsis equestris | reverse complement strand
ATATATATATATATATATATAAGGTAATGTATGAAAATTGAATCTATTCTCAGTCATTCATAAAAAGTTAAAAAATGGCTATAAAGGTATAAAATTGTTGCAATTAGAATACTTTTCTACAAAATGTTACACAAAACATGTAAGTTTTGATCATTTGAAAAAAAAAAGTTAAAAAATTTTATGCGTTAGAAAATGGACATTGTAATGGCAGCATAAAACACGCTTAAAATAGGGAGAACAGTCGTTTAGAGCTCAGGAACACTCACCCAATGTTTAGGAAGACTCGCCCTTGCTCAATAGGACTCACCTATTTCAAAATGAATTACCCAACTCTACTAGACTTCTCTGTGAAACATTATCACTTGACTAAATCAGAGGAACTTGCCCGGTGTACATAAAAAATGTATTAGCATGAATCTCAAGGAGATCTGACGGACTAAGAGAAGAAGGTATACAACCAAGAAGACTCACCGATAGAAGAGCAGGGGACTCGCCGACGGGAGACTACAAGGCCCATTAGCGGGAGATCAAAGGACTTTCTTGACAAAGTGCAACTCCCATAAACCAGGGTACGAAGTCGACTGGACACACATCATCCGGACCGAAGACCATGATCAATCGTGTCGAAAGAAGGCATCAGTCCAACTCTAGCTTTCAATCCAACTCAAGGGAAATAACCACCAACCATCTCAATAATTGACACACACCAAGTGTTGCGAAACACTACATAAGTATATGTGACATATCAATAGTAAGTGTTTGAGACCAGTTGTTGATCCCACAGAAAACGAGGTGAACTCAATGCAGAAAAAGTTATAGTCTACAATTTTTAGCCTAAGACTGAAATTTTGGGTGTAATCAAAGTCCTACACAATAATTCTAAGTTATCAGTAATTCTAAGTTAACAATAGAGAAGTTGAAGGGTTTGACTACTTAAAATTTTTCCCCTGAAATGGTTCAAATAAGACATTCAAATGTGAAAGTAATTTAAAGAAAATCAAAGTGATAAACAAGAGTACAACTCTTCTTTACCTCCTTTCGGTAGTATATGGAAGTTTAGCTAGTAATGAGACTTCCTTCCATAAATCCACTTACTATCCCAATCATATCATCCTCCTATTATGTTTGGATTGCCCTATTCCCATTATGTTTGGATATATCCTTATTCTCATAGAATAATGTAATTAACTTAGTTGATTATATTATGATCTTTTTCGAGATTCATTATTCACAACAAAATTTAACAAATCAAATGACCGAAATAGTTCAGAAATTTAATCATCACAAAAAATGTTTATGCTCAAAACCACACAAAAACTTTCACATTCATCAATCTTACTTCTCCGTCCAAAGGGAGAATTAATGAATTACTCACTGCTCATGTTTGAACAAATTAATAAACTCATTTGATTGAAAAAGAAATTAAAAACATAAGTCTTAATAGTAGCATAATACAATCCACAAAGTAAAACTCCAGAAAACATATCTCCCTTTCTTCACAATTGAAAGAAGACGAAGTTAGAAGCACAAGTCTCTTAAGCTCTCAAATCTCACTTCTCCTCTCTTAGTTGAATTTCTTCTAGCCTTCTCCCTTCTTGTTCCTCCCTCAAGAATTTTTAATAGAAGAAAAATAAAGAAAAAAAATCTTAAATTTTCATTTCTTTCCTATTTATATCTTCTCACAACAAACCATAATTTGAACTATCCAAACCGTCAAATTATGGGTACCGGCGCCTGGGCGCCCATAGGTGGCATTGGGTCGCTACAATTTGCTCTTTTACGACGCCTAGGTGTTGTGTCGTGGTGCCTAAGCATTGCACTTCTGGCCCCCAATGCCACAAATCTAGTGTTGGGTTTCCTTACTCTCAGAAAATCTTCCTCAATTTAGGCGCCTAAGCGCTGCAAGGAAGGGCCCCATCGCTCCAGGTTCAGCGCCCTGACACTGCAAATACAACGTTGGGTTTCCAAGCTCTTGGGGTTGTGCACTCCAAGTGACTTATTCTGACATCTAGGCACCAGGTCCTAGCACCTAGGTGCTAGAACACTCTATGGTTCTTTTTCCTCAGTTTTATTTCTAACTTGCTCTTTACACCCTCTAACCGCATTTTATCCAAAATACATTCCAAAAACATATAAAAAGACATAGTAAAGATGATAAACAAGCACATTCTACGTACACATCACTGACATCTCTGATATTCTTCGTCAGGAGCCTGAGAATCGACCACGATATACTCCAAAAGCATCATGAAGGATTCTTTGGTTAATATGTGAGCTACATATCAAATTACATTGATTCACCCTCAACCCGAGGGCCCAATCTTATCATGTTGACTGGAGTTTCCCACCTAGGGATCGACTGTCAACACTTGAATTAAAACAATTGGCCGACATAATCAAGTCGACCAAGTCAAATCCATCCAAAGCCATCTTTGATGAGAGGACCACATCCATTTTCATAAATACATTGGCATGACCCAAAAAAAATAAATCAAAAGGAATCAGAAAAATGAAAATCATGAAGCTGAAAGAGATTTAGAACTCCATAAACCACACATGGCACCCAATGTCAATCATCACCAATAATGGTTATCACCCATTATTGTCAATCATCAATGTCCATGGTGAATACTAACCATTTTTTGTTATTGAATTCTATTGAAATTAACCTCTTACACCCACTATCGTCAACCCTAAATGCTCGCTAATGTCAAACACCAATGCCCACATATGCTAATTGCCAATGCTCAACATAAACTTTCAATATGAAGTGCCGCCTACTAACGTCCATTGTTGATACCAATTGATGCCTATGATTAAGGCTGTAAACGAGCCGAGCTTGAGTGAGCTTAGGCTTGGCTCGTGTTCAGCTAGTTCGAAATTGCTTTTGTTCAAAATTAGCTCGTGAATAGTGTGTTCATGTTCGGCTCGATTTAGATATTCTTGTTCATATTTAGCTCGAAATTGACTCGTTAAAATTAATTAGAAAAAATAGATGTAGAACGTTGGATTCGAACCTAGACCAAATCTATGCAAAAGAACACGCAAAACTACATTATCAAATGAGTTGTTATGATTTAAACTTAAATATAAATATATATAATATATTATTAAATAAATAATTATATGATTTTTTTTTTATTTCAAGCTAAAATGAGCCGAACACGAGTGAACAAAGAGTTGTCCGTGTTCTGCTCATTTATAATTCTAGCTTAAAAAATTTGTTCGTGTTCGGCTCATTCACATAACGAACGAGTCAAATACGAGCTGTCCGCGACAATGAGCTTTTTTGACAGCCCTACCTAAGGAAAAATTATTCCATACGGATCGGTCACCGCACACAGCTTGCGTGTGGTGTCCGATCCGGACCGTAGATCACCTGATCTACGGTCCCGATGTATTTTGGTGGGGTGGATCAATTTTTTTTAATAAAAAAATGGAAATAATCCTGACCGTAGATCATCGTGATCTACGGTCAGGATCGGACACCGCATGCAGAGATGCATGCGGTGTCCGCACGCAATAATTCCTCCTACCTAAGGCGCCTACAATTTAACATTTACAACTTTAGGCCGTGATGTAAGCAGAATTTATCATAAACCCTAAACAATTAAAAGGGCGAAAAATAATCCTAATTTTTTTTTAATCTTATTTTATCTCTGTTTTGGCATAAGTTTTGAATTTATTAAATCCTGTCTTGACAAATATAATTAAGGAATTTGGATATATATATATATATATAGGAAGTTGGCATATTTCGCTGATGAATGTTTCCAGAATGCCAGAAGATGGAAGTGGGAGGGAGAAGGAGAGTTTAATAAAAATTAATTAAATTAATAATAAAGTTAACTGATTGATAAGATAATAAGTTAAATAAATTAATTATTTATGATTTAATCTGATTAAAAAAACTATTTGTATGCTTAATTAAATATTTGAACTTTTAATCAAAGATTAATTATCTTTAATAAATTCTAATTAATGATTATTGAACATTGTAAATAATAAATTATAGATCAATTTATAAATATTACATACTAATACTAATTAATTATCTTGGTGAAATCATAATTAATGATTAATTTATATTATTAAATAACCAATTAAAAATCAACCAATTGTTGATTAGTTATACTTATTAAAATATTTTGTTATTTCGATTTTTGTGTGTCAAAAAATTTGCGGCGGTTGAGTGATAATTTAATGTTTTAGCATTGCACAAACATCTACACACACATAAAAAAATGGAAAAGAAGCTAGAAGAGACACCAAGATTTTTTACATGAAAAAACTTTAGAAATGAAAAAAAATTACTTGACCTGGCCCAGCCAGCCAAAGTAATCCACTATAATATTATAAGTACATGTGTTCACTCTTCTTCTAAATTTAAGAAGATTGAATTGCAATGTTGATAATCATACATGTATAATGGTTATCCAAATTTAATAGTCGTAATTGGTCTACAATAAATGCAATTCTTGACAATAATTGAAATAATTGGTCGCAAAGGTCGTAGTTGATTATTATAGAGATGGCAGTTAGTCACAAAGATTCTAGTCATTGACTGCGTTAGCGTATGTTGGTCATAGAGTTCATAGTTAAAAATTGTAGTAGCTATTAGTCACATAAGTTGTAATTTGTCATATATGTCGTAATTGGAGTTTATTGTAGTAGTTAGTTAGATATGTCATAATTGGAAGCTGTAGAAACAGTTAGCTTCATATGTTGTTGTTGGTCATATAGGTCGTGGTTAGTAGTTGCAGTAGTAGTTTTACCACAAAGTCGTACTTGGTCACATAGTCTATGATTCATAGATGTAGTAGTTGGCCACATAGAGCATTATTGGTGGTTGTAAAAGTAATAGTTGGTTATAAAGGTCGTAGTGGAAAGCTACAATAGTTACTAGTCACATAAGTCGTAATTGGTAGCTGCAAAAGTGTGAATTGTTCATATAAGTCATGAAAAGATGTATTAGTAATTGACCACATATGTTAAGGTTGGTAATTGTAATATAGTAAGTTCTCTACATAATTCACAGTTGGTAACTACAAGAGCATCAGTTGATCAAAGAAGTCATAGAGGGAGATTGTAATGACATCACTTTTCCAGCTAAACTGTAATGGGAAGTTACAACGGTATTTGGTCACATAGACCATAGTCAATCGCTGCAAGAGCTTTAGTTGACCACAGAGATTTTAGTAGAATGTTATAATGACAGTAATTAGCCATAAAGGCCGTAGTGGGAAGTTACACTAATAATTGATCGCATAGCCCATAATAGGTCACTGCGAGTGTGTTAGTTGGTTATTGAGGATGTGGTGGAAAGTTATAATGATAGTTGTTGACTATGTAGGTTGTACTAAGAAGTTATAATAGTAATTGATAACATAGGACATAGTGGGACACTGCGGAGTATCAGTTTGCCAAAAAGGCCTTTGTAGTTGATGTTACAACGGTTGATGACTACAACCTTTCACTTATGTTTACTACTTTACACTAGCAGCATCACTAGTCAGTATACTTTAGAAGAATATTTTAGAAGTCCAAAGAAAGTTGTTGGATTATGAATACAATTATCTGAAGCAGTTGTTGTTGGGAATTATTATCATATCTTCAATACATTGTGTTCAAGATACTCCGTATTCGAAATACTCTATTGCCCCATATTTTGGATACTCTGTTATCCCATATTTCGGGATACTTCATTGCACAATATTTAGAATACTTTGTTACCCCATATTCGGGATACTCTATTACACGATATTCAATATATTTTATTGCCTTGTACTTGAGATTCTTCATTACACCTTAATCAAAGTATTTCATTACCCCATATTCGAGATATTTTGTTGCCTCATATTTGAGATACTTCGTTGCACAGTATTCAGGATATTTCATTACACAACAGTGTTTGTCAACGACGGTGAGCAGAGGATAATCGGTGATAGCCAATGGCGGCCGGCAAGTGAAGATCGAAGGTAGTCGACGACTACGAAGGCTGAAAGTTATCACTAGTTCTTCTATATAATAGAACATCACTAAAATAAACTCCTTTGCTCCTCAAGTTAAGAGAAGGGCTATATTTATAGCCCTTAGTAGAGGGATATTTTGGTCATTTGACAAATAACTTCTGTAGCCACATAATTGGGTGACTCATATTGATCCCCTTTATTATAGAGTTTTTTTAATGATTTGAAGGTCTTAGTAACCTCAAAATTAAGGGAACTTCGACTTGTTGGATTCCTAGAGCAGAAACTCTCAATTTAAATACCAATATATCAAATTTAGAATTCGTTTGATTATCCAAGTAATGATCTCAAACCTCTAAATGTGCTTTAATAACTTGATCTGTGTTTGATCAAACTCGGGCGGGACCAACTTTGGTATCATTGGCTTAGTTTTGATCATTAATTACAAATTATAACAATTAACACTAAAAATAAACTAAAACAAATTAAATGAACAGATTTCAATTCCAATAAAAAAAAATTGCAAAACAAATTAAAAATAATTAAACGGATTTAACTTATATCAACATAAACAATTTCTCAACCTATTCACCCTAACACTTATTAAATCCATATTTACAAAATTTATTGAGTTTAGCCCCTTTAGTTCACTGAAATCAGAAAATTAACTCTTATTTTTTTAATTATTGTTGATAAATTTTGCAAAACTCTGATTATTTAATTAAACTGAAAGCAATCAGGATTAATCATTTCCTTCAGCAGCAAGTAGCCTACGTCGATTTGGCACAATTTGCATAAACTAATACGGTCAAATAAAAATCAAATTACGCTGCATGCCCCTTCTAATTACAAGATTATCCGATGCAATTAGATTAATTATCTTATCACAATATGAGGATTATTAACGAATCTTCAGGCTGACTGCGAGGTTCTAAACTAAGTACAAAATAACAGACAATGGGCGCTACATTTTTTTAAGAGAGCAGTGCTTGTTATACTTGGAGTGGGTGACCCGTCACAGTCTGCGAGCTACATGAGGCTACCCTTCCTTTATTATATAGAATTTTGCAACAACTCTAATTTCTTTAGTGAAATTTACACACACACACACACACATATATATATATAT
>NW_018164719.1:461781-483779 GCF_001263595.1 Phalaenopsis equestris | reverse complement strand
ATATATATATATATATATATGCATTTTGGTGTTTAAATAAAATATATTTTACATTTTAAAAAATAAAAAATGATATTATTTTTGATGTGATATTAAGGATTTGAGTGTTTTGTAAGTAAATATGAAAGTTTAGGTGTGAGATTTATAAATAAATAAAAAAAATGATCCCATACATTTATATAAAAAATATGGCCTCATACATTTTTTACATTATTTTATTACATTGCATACAATACAATCATCACATCTGAGCCATTTAATTCACATTGAATGGGCGTGATCTTATCCAACAATTCAAATCACCTCAAGTAGCTTATGATTTTGAATATATTTAAAATGGGAAATTTCATGCATAGCGCATAATTTTTATGTATTTATGTATCTCACGCCTAAACTTTCGTATTTACATATGCAGAACTTTGATGCTTTAAATCTATGCATGAAAGGAGATATTTCACTTTTAAAAAGTAATAATAGTGTTATTTTTTATGTGAAAATGAAAATTTGAGTGCTATGTGTGAGTATATGAAGGTTTAGGTGTGAGATATGTAAATACAAAACAATTGAGTTATTTGTGGAAATGCCCAATTTTAAATAAGAAGTAAATGTTTTTTAAGTTTATATATTACACTATTAAATTCTTTTAGGATGCAGGGTCTTATAGAAGCCTTAGGGCACTTGTTATTCATGATATAAAAAATTATATAAAAGTACATAATGTTAAGTCATAACCAACAATTTTATATTATTTTCAACAATTTTTTGTCATGTCCAACAAATTTAAATCACCCATTGCAACTATGTATCATACTCAACAGCTTATGTCATGTACTGTAGTTTTATATCACGTCTAACAGTTTTCATGTCACGCTTCACCATGTAGTTGAACTTGACAGTTCAACAGTTTGACAATTTGGCAATCACACAGTTCGACAGTTCTCTAGTTACACCATTTGAACAGTTCTACAACAAGATAATCCAATCAGTTCTCTTGTTAGACAACTCGGTTTTTTAACTAGAGAGTTCAATCAATTCTCCTGTTATACAGTTCCACAACTGAGTAATTCAATAATTTTGACTCATAACATAATTTTCAGTTGTATGCAATATGCATCCTCTCATTTTTCTGATTTACAATTAAAAGTCAATAATAATATTTTGATTCCCGTATGAAACGGAGGACTACAGTTATAAAGCCGGCTACCTTTCTTGCCAAGCAAAAACACGATATTTTTATATCTTTCGCTGTGGACTGGCACGCCAGTCGACCAATCGCTCGCACTTAACTCCTTCCCAAGTCGGACTCACCCCACTTAACTAATCCACGGCGCAAACAAGTTATCCCGCCGGCCGCGGCCGGCTCCGTTCCCCTCCAAATAAATAACAAAGTCTTCTCCCTCCAAACCAAAGTATATTTCCAAATCCAACCCATGGCCTCGCCATCCCCTCCCCAACCCCCATCTCCCTCTTCCGAAAACAAACTCGACTACTACTACTTCGTCATCGGCCTCGCCCTCGTCGCCATCGTTCTCCTCGTCACCAACGCCATCGCCGTCGGTTGCTGCACCTGGTTTCGCCGCTTGCTCTCGTCGCGGGGCGGCCGCAACGACGTCGAAACGCGGCAGTGGATTCCGGCGTTCAAGTACCGGAAGAAGGAGCGAGGGATTGGCGGGGAGGAAGGGGAGGCCGCGCACGAGTGTGCGGTTTGTCTGTCGGCTTTCGATGAGGGGGAAGAGGTCCGGCAGTTGCCGCCGTGCGGGCACTCTTTTCATGCGGATTGTATTGATATGTGGCTCAGCTCGCATAGTAGCTGTCCGGTGTGTAGGGGAAGCGTTTTGCCGACGCCGTCGCATTCGGTGGATATGTCGTCTCAGTTTCACTCTCAGGTAAATCTCCTTCCGCTGGGAGAAGGTCGGAGTGGAGATGATGGGGTCAGGGGATCATCGGCGTGATTGGTTATTAAATAAATATATATTTTTTTAGATAGGTTTGACCTTTGGAAGCCTTGGGAGGGAGCAGGGGTCAAGGGGAAGTAATTTATGTGCATATGATTAGAGTGGATGAATTCAAGAAAATATTATATTAGGTTTGGTTAATCGGATGTGTGGGTAATGGGATGAATCACACCTCATTATGTGTGCAATGATGTGATATGATTGTTGTTGTTGTCCATCAATATGACACGATTCACGTTGTTGTCTGCACATTCAGATACATCCAGATTACGGACAACATTTTCTTGATTTTATATGGAGTTTCAGTGCCGTGAAACGTGTACATATTGGAGGAAGGCATAATTTTTGATCAAATGCACCTTTGAGAGCAGCAATAGTGTTTTTGTTTCTTCATTTATTGTTCTTTTTAATATACATATAGATTTTTTATTGAAAGGATTTGATCCTGAATTTTTTCTCTCTTTTATGGGATAATTACATGCATACCAAAATTAACTCTGTATATAGATATCTAAACATCAAAAATTTGCTTTTGTATTTATACAATCCAAATCTTTCGTATCACAACAAGAATATCACAATTTTAACTTATAGAAAATGAAGTATATCTTCTCATACATAGGTAGGGTGATACATGTGTATAAAAATTGTTGTTGTCTTATATAAATGTAAATGCATAAGATTTGACTGGCATATATGCAGATCTTCTAAAGACATTGTTATTTCATGATGCGTGGCTTCATCAATGTGACGGCCATTAATGGCAAAAGAGCACTTTAAGGCTGACTAATTATTTGTATAAATCTTTTAAGAGCTTTACGAGATGGACATAGTTGATTTGTTGCACCAAAACCATGATACACAGATGCAACAAAACTATATAATAGAACTATTATAATTGGATATTATGCTGTCATTTTAGGGGTGTAAATGGGTCAGGCTAGCGAGAGTTTAACATTTGTTCATGTTTTGCTCGTTCTAATTTTTTTTGGTTCAAAATAGTCATGCTTGAAATAGCTCGTGAAAAAAATAGTTGTGCTTTGCATGATTTGAGTGGAAAAGAAAGTTCAAAATAAGCTAGTGATAGGCTTGATAAAATAATTGTGCTTGGCATGATTTTTTTGGGGTGGCTTATTACCCGCGGTGCGGCGTGGAGCCGCTGCGAGGTGTGTTTGCTCACAGTGGTACCATTGCTTATTTGGATAATTTATATGAAACACAAGCCGTAGATTCGACCCTCCGGCCCGCATTTCTTTGCAATTCATCCCCTCTCTTGTGATTGTTGCCCTAAACTTCTTCTCTCGACTCCCTTGGATCCTTAGCTCCGGTGGGCAGGGCTTGGTTCCATTTGGATTTGTTGGTTCTGATGGTTGTTGCGGTGAGCTTGTCATTCTTCCTCTTCCTCTCCCCTCTATTCTTCAGCTCTCAACTCGTTTTGGATCTTTACCTCTCCACCCTCTGTGAAGTGGTCCCACTCTTTCTTCCCCTTGTTCTGGTATTTTCTACCTTATCTATGCGGCTATTTTGATTTTGCTAATATTTATGTGTGATTGCTTTCCTGAGTTTTCTGTGCTCTTATTGTTGGATGGGTTTTGGTTGATGTTGGATTTTGAGATTTTTTTTTGGAATCTCTGTGATATACTTGGTTGATGATTTGGGTTCTTTATGCTACATCCGGTTGATGGATTTGGTTTTTCTTTTGCTCTATTCGATTGATGCCCGAAATTTGGTGGTGGTGGGTGATTGCATGTGAAAATTGAAGGAAAATGCAAATGGAAATTAATTGGCTATGCAAATTAATTGATGTGGTTGCTCAAAATTTGGTTGATGTTGTTGCCCAAAATTTGACTGTATTGGTGGTGTAGTGTGGCTTGTGGATCTGTTGGTGTGTGGTGTGGAGGTGTTTATGAGGTGTGTGGATCTGTTGGTGTGAATATGTTGGTGTGGTGGTATCGGGTGGTTGTGTGGTGAGGAGGTGGTGGTGTGTGGATATGTTGGTGTGTGGTGTGGAGGTGTTTAAGAGATGCATTGATGTGTTGGTGTGGATGCATTGGTGCGGTGATATCAGGTGGTTGTGTGGTGTGGAGGTGGTGGTGTGTGGTGTGAAGATGGTTAAGAGGTGTATGGATGTGTTGATGTGGATGTGTTGGTGTGGTGGTATCGGGTGGTTGTGTGGTGTGGAGGTGGTGGTGTGTGAATATGTTGGTGTGGTGTAGAGAAGGTGGTGTAGGAGAGTTGTGGTGTGAATATGGTGGTGTGGTGTGGAGGTGGTCAAGTAATCATGATACTCATTATTTAGTGAGGTGTATACATTTTTATTGTGATGTTCTACACTCCATTTTTGCTTCTAAAGTATAAAATATATTGATATGACAGTTTTGTTACAATCAATAACATTGTTATACAAGGGCAGAATGATCATTCGTCCAGAAACAACTGCAACATAGTTATTTTTCAAACTGCAAAAAACAAAGAAACAATTAGTTTATCTGCAGCAGCTTTTGCACAACAGCTTCATGTGACAGTTGTTACGCAGTTGCAGCGACAAATGAACCCTTAGTGTTTCTTAAACATAAATTTTTAAGGCCATTTACATATATATAACACCAAATTCTTATATGTTTACACTCTTAGCTAGAGAGTTACGGGCAAAATTTCCAAAAATTTATTAGCATTTACGCACTACCACTCAATTCTTATTTATCTAGTTATCTAACATCTAAATAAATAAATAAATAAATAAATAAAAAGAGCACACGTCGGGATTTGTAAAAATTCTATAAACATTTATATATATACTCCACCCAATTCTTATGTATTTACATATATCCAGCACCTAAATGTTCTCCTTCATACTTATACAAAATAATTTTTTGATATCATGTCAGAAAAATATTTATTTATTATTTAAATCAAGCTAAAAAAAATATTTATTATTATTATTATTATTTTTTTGTTCAGCTCGTTCACTTAACAAATGAATTAATTATGGCTTAGGATGTAGAGAGAGAGAGAGAGAGAAAATTAAAAGATTTTGTTTATTTTAAAGCTACATAGACATAATATTTTGTCAAGTAACATTTCATTGAGCTCAACAAAATTCATTTAACAAATTTTTTTATATTATATTTATAATCATAAAAAATAACTACACTATTGTTTGGCTCAAGTAAGTCAACAATGCCAATTAGGTTAGTAAATATGGACAAACTGTACACTAAACTAACTAAGAGGCATTGATTCTATAATATTAAGAGCGGCACATGATAATATGTTGCTCAATTTAAATTTACTTTTCTTTAGTTTTTTTTTGGTACTTTAGGATATTAGTCTTATTTTAGTCATTTGTGTTTGTTGGGGTTGTGTGTTTAATTGGACTCATCTTGTCCAATTTCTCAACACAGTTTGACCCAGTCTTTATTCATGGGATACAAATTTTTATTTAGCAAACTATTATTGTCGTTTTATGAATCCCATTACTCATTGATGACTTTATCTCTGATATTCATGAAGATTACGTGATTGAATAAATTTTATTATTTTTAAAAATTAAACTTATTTATTTACATTCACAAATAAGCTATTTGTTCTTCAACAAATAACTTGTTAAACACTTCATATTAGACTCAATAGTAATGAATATGCTATTCAATTTAAATTTATTTAAATATTATTTGATTATTTACTTGTTTAATGGTGATATGTTAGATATTTTTTTATCATGCTACAGACATTACCTTTCTTCTCTCATATTTTCATCATCCACATTTTGTTTCTCACTTCTATCACTCTCAATCTACATGAAATTCAAAGGCTTCATGTGTGAGCTCATATTCTCATTCTCAACTCGCTTATAATTGATAACAACTCTTCTTTAATACACCCGAGAACTAGAGGTATGTGTAACTTCACATTATTAGTTCATTTGCGTTCTACACATCATGTCCTCAACTTAGGCATTAGCAAGCCTTCTAAAATGTGATTATTTATGTTTGTTTTGAACTTCTTTGTTGAGTAATCTTATTTTTATCAAGGACTTTGAGAGCTCATTGTGTTTAAATGGGAGCAATCTTGTTTTTTCGAACAGTGTAAAGACAAACCTTTAAATGGGAGCAATTTTGTTTTTTCGAACAGTGTAAAGACAAACCATAAAAATGAAATTAAGCACAAATAATATATATTTTATTATAATTCTAAAACACAAGTAGTAATAAAGAGTGATATTAACATTATCTTTAGCAAATTAATAATGATAATAATAAAGTCATGAAGTTACTCAAAAAGAGAAAGTTTTGCTTGTTGCCTAAAAAATATATTATTTTTATTTAATTATTACATTTTCAATGCATTATTTTAAAAGGGATGTTTACATATATATCACATAATTTTTATGTATTTACATATTCAATTGTCAAACTCGGATTCATATTTTTCATATATAAATCTCCGATCAACGAGACAATAAGATCCATTTTGCATCATATATAATTGTTTTCTAGGTCAGACTAAAGAAGTAATGTCAATCGATAATTATCAAACTAACTGCAATATTTTTCTATCTGTGAGGATCCATTCAGAGCCAGAGCGTCTTCTAATAGTAATAAAAGTAATAGGTCATTAACAAAATCAGAAACATTCACAACGAACTGTCTGGATAAAGAGCAAAGGCCTTGAGCGACTGATTCGACATAACAACTCGAAAGTATTGATACTTATACACTTTGAGGTTATAATCCTATACTTGAAAAGATCTATTTCACTTTTATAAAAAAGAGGGTGATATTCATAATTTCGACCCGTTTAGGTGTTTAATATGTAAATAGATAAGACTTATGTCGTATCTATGTAAATGACACTTTAAAATTGAGATAGCGTTCAGATAAGTTTACTCTTATTTTAGTGTAGCACTATTGACTAGTTTGATTTTGACATCAATTATGCATCTTAATTGTAGCAAACAAAACAAGTTTGTATAGCAAAACGTTTTACAAATATACCCTTGATAAGTAATGGTGACAAAAAAATATTGTTATGTCACATCAGCGTTTCATGTTGTGAATCAATGGTGGAGTTACATTCAAGTCTCTGAAATTATATATATATATATATAAAGCAGGTAATAATTGCCAATGATTAAATGATATAGTTGTTAATTAATTTATTATAAATTGGATTAATTGCACGCTAAGCTAAATTTTTATTACATTTTTTTTCCAAACAACAAGTAAGGTTGATTACCATAAAAATTTTTAAGGTGTGTAAATTATAAGGAGTTAAAATGAAAGGATAAATTTGCTACTGAATTGTGTTTTTCTTGACTTTTAAAAGTATGTAAGAGATATTGATTTTCAACTTCAGTAAATAAAAGTTGTCGTAAAAGCAAAATATCATCGGAGTAATAGACATGTTTTTGAATTATTTTGTTGAATTGCTTTATGATATATGCAAGATCATTTCGTGGGATCATAAAATCTGAGGAAAGAAAGAATAGGTGTTTGGTATGGCTCATATATCATAATGGGACAGATGCTGGAGTGGAGCGGAAAAATCTGTCCAAATCGGGAGAATTTCATTATGTGAGTTAAGAGTACGGTCGCAACATCCTGTGATTTGGTACAGGGGTAATTTAAGTAATTACATATTGTACTATAGGGTTATATATATGTCATGTTTGTCACCCTAGATGAATCTCTTGAGTCCCTGAGATTCTGAATCTTATATTTTGTACTCTTTTCTGGAATATTGAAAAGGAATTCGCCGCTCTGCTCCCGAGGATGTAGACATCTTTGTCGAACCTCGTTAAATCTGTGTGTTCTTTTGGATTTGTGTCGATTATTATTTTTCTTCGTCATAATTTCTCAACAATAGGATATAAGTCCCCCTATCCGAAACCTCAAATCTTAATTTTCTATAAGAGATTGAATAGGGAGGAGAAAATGAGAGAGGGAGAGTAGCAGTAGGGAGAGAGAGGACCTTTAGGTGGGAGGTCGTTCAATTTATACATACATCCATCTTCTCCCAGTTTTCCTTTCTTACCGGTTTTCTCGATGGAGGGAGAAACAGGATATGGGTTGTACGATGCAAATACCGTCTATGATGTACTTGTGAGAAGACAACGTCATGTCCTTCAGACGACGCTTAAAATATTAGATGTTGATATATATATGTCATTGAGTGATGTCTTTCACATTGACAATTTGTGAATCTCGAAAAGCGATTATGGAAGGCTCAACAGGACGCTTCGGCGAGCGAGCTGAGCGGATTGCTTTGTCAAGTGAGCTCGACAGTTCACTTTCAACAGGTGAGCCCGATAGGTTACTTCAGCAAGCGAGTTCTACAGGTGGAGGTAAACTAATTTTAAAAAAAAAAAAAAAAAAGATTAGACCTTCTAGTCCGCTACAATTCACTAATGCAAGCTTCAACCCATAGGAGCTACTTGTGAGTATGCATATTTCAATTATCATAAAAATAATTGCAAATATAATATATTCAATTTATTTATTAGACATATTAAAATAAGATGGAAGTTAATTAGACTAGTCAATATAGATTGAAAAATGATGACTTTCTACATCTCAATGCACGAAAATATAAAAAATTCAACCGATTTTGACTTTTGATGTGATCTCTAAACTATTGGATTAGAAAAATTACAAAAATATCTCCATTAGGTAGCTAATTAGCACATAGTCAAGCCTTCTACTTTGGTGAGCAAGGACTTATTACGTGATATTTCTTAATATAAAATATTATTATTAGATTTTTTACAAAACAAACAAATAATCAGCAACTAGATTAATAATGCAAATTTATGAAAGTTAACGTGCATGTATTTATGCTATGCAGGACAAAAGTGAGAACAACAAAAAAATAATTTATATGTAGGTTGTGTTGTTGTTGCGAGATTTAGATATACATCATTTGATGTGATATATATATATATTATATATATAAATCAAACAGGAGAACAATCGACGAAGTGAAAAATAAAATGAGAAAAATCATACCAGAAAAGAACAACACAGCGGAACAGCACAGACACGTGTATTTACTTGGTTTAGCAAATTGCTTACGTCCACGGAGTTTTCAGAGGATTTTACTATTTGAGGAATTTACATCAGTCGATCACCTCGACTTACAAGAGGAATCTCTCACTATGTTCTTCTCTCTTCTTCTCTCTCTACACCAATATACACCAAAGACCACTCTACAAAGAAAACTCTACACCAAGATACACTGAAGAAGACAAACTTACAAGAGAAATAAACTCATTTTCTCTTTTGTCACAAGCCACCATCACCAAGAAGAAGCCTAGGGAGAACAATCTTATTCTTCTTCCTTCTTCTTCCTTCTGCCGCAAGGAACTGCTTCTCCTTGCACCTCTCTTCCTCTGCCTTGAAGAAACCTTCCTTTATCCCGATGAAACCGAAGAAGAACTCAAAGCGTGACTTCACTGACCGAAGGAGAGTCATCTGAAACCTTTTATCACGAGCAGGAGGGGAGCGAAGAAATGTTTCACTTCACAAAAGAGGAAGGCAGAAGTGGTTATTTGTGAAGAGGTGCAACTCTCCAAAACAAAGTAACCACCCAAACATAGTGGACCGGGCTCCACCGTTTCTAACAATTCTCCCACTTGGAGAAAGGTACACACAGGTTGCAACATCTCCTTCCTCAAACTGATCTCCTCCACTACGACGTTGCCCTTTTCTTCAAACATGTATCCTCCACCATGAATCCTCCATGAATCCTCCAACTTGAATCCTCTACCTTGAATCCTCCACATCTGTAACTCAAAGCCTCTGTCTTCACTCCAAAAGACTAATTGAAGCTGTACACAACTTCAGTTTCTCAAGAGTAACACCCTTAGTCAACATATCAGCAGGCTCCACATAGATTTGCACATTCAAGCTATTTCTTGGGTCACTCTTATCTCCTTTTACAACTCTCACTGCATGGGCAATATCTTGTCTCTGCTAAAAGCCTTTCTCAACGAGTCTAGCCTTGTACCTCTTACTAACATCACACTCAGTCTTCACCCGGTACACCCACTTGTTGTGTAATGTCTTCTTCCCTGGTGGAAGTTCTGTCAGCTCCCACTTGCTCGAACTTTCATCTTGCAAGATTTCTTCATCTGCCTGTGGAACAATAGGAATAGGTGCCACAGACCCACTTTCCTCTTCACTTCCATCATTGTTCTGCACTATGACCTCTGGTAGATTTCCTACCACATTCAAAACCCCTGAATCCAATATCAAGTCTTCAACAGAAGTGTGAACTACCAACAGTAGTCTATCTTGTGATTCTTCAGATACCACATTTGCGCTATCATTCTCCATCTTCTTAGGATTCCTGCAGTTCTTCTTTATGTGGTCAGTCTTCTCATAATTCCAACTGGTTGTCTACTTACTAAACTTTGATTTTGATCTCCCTATACTTAAGTTCTTGTCACTTCATTTCCCTCTGAAATCAATATTCAGTGTCGAACTCGAACCTGAGACCTCCTAGAATCTTTACTGCGAACTTTCTCAGTCAAAATCAAATCACGAATATCATCGTATTTCAGTTTAGATTTACCTGCAGAACTGCTAATTGCTATCCTCATGGCTTCTCAACTATCTGGCAATGAAGCCAACAAGATCAATGCACATATCTCATCATCAAAATCAATTTCCACAGACGACAGTTGATTTGTATAGCATTGAAAATATTCAGATCTTGAGCAACAGAAACACCTTCCGCCATCTTGAAATTGAATAACTTCTTCATCAAGTGCATCTTGTTATTCGCCGATGACTTTTCATACATACCTGATAAGACTGTCATGAGATCTACAATCATTCTTTCCTTGACGACGATGCGTGCAGCATATCTCGATAGGGTCAATCGAATAACCCCCAGAACTTGTCGATCCAACAAATTCCATTCAGCCTCACCCATCCTTTCAGGTCTTTTCCTCAATAACGAAAGATGAAGTTTCTTCCCATAAAAGTAATCCTCTAACTGCATTCTCCAATAACCAAAATCTGTGTCATCAAACTTCTTGATCCCTGAAACCTTCACTTCATATGCAGCCATCATTCTTCCTCAGATCTGAAACCATGCTCTGATATCAGTTGTTGTTGTTGTGAGATCTAGATATACACCAGTTGATGTGGTATATATATATATATATATATATATATATATATATATATAGATTTACGTGGTTTGACAAATTGCCTACGTCCACAGAGTTGCTGAGAATTTTACTACTTGAGGAATTTACACCAGTCGATCACCTCGACTTACAAGAGGAATCTCTCACTCTTCGTTGCTCTCTCTGTTCTTCTCTCTCTACACTGAGATACACCGAAGAAAACTCTACACCAAGATACACCGAAGCAGACAAACTTACAAGAGAAATAAACTCAATTTCTCTTCTGCCACAAGCCACCAATAAGAAGCCTAGGGAGAACAATCTTCTTCTTCTTTCTTCTGCCGCAAGGAACTGTTCCTCCTTGTACTTCTCTTCCTCTGCCCCGAAGAAACCTTCCTCTATCCATAGGAAACCAAAGAAGAACTCAAAGCGTGACTTCACTTGTTGAAGGAGAGTCGTCTGAAGCCTTTTATCATGAACAGGAGGGAGCGAAGAGATGCTTCACTTCACAAAAGAGGAAGACGGGAGTGGTTATTTGTGAAGAGGTGCGACCCTCCAAAACAAAGTAACCGCCCAAGCATAGTGGACCGGGCTCCACCGTTTCTAACAGGTTGTTCATGATCTGATTTCAAGCCGAGCCAAGGCCGGCTCAAAATCGGCTTGAAAAAATTTGATTCAAAGTTTTGGCTTGTAGCTCGACTCGTTTATCTCGACCCGAGCCAAAATTTGAATTAATTTTTGAGCGATTAAAGATCTTTGAGCTAAATTTGTTAGATTCACGACTCTAATAATACTAGGGTTATTAATGATCTGATTTCAAATCAATTCAACGGTAAAAGAATTAACCATCACATAAACAAATAATAAATAAGATCCTGACAAAAACACCTAATGGACGCAGCAGAACCAAATTGGTATTTTATATGACAGTGAAATTTGGATTATGAACATTCAATTAACCAATATATATGGTGGTTGAATCATAGGGTAAGAAAATTAATACAACTTTGGATTAATTCCACAATATAACCTTTAAAGGCGTATGGATTGCACATGACACAAAATCAAGCCACAAATGTGTGGCCCAACGCAGTCTTGTCGAAACTCCAACCCGGGACAATGCACTAAGGCGGGGAAAAATTTTACATACAGAGTATGGATGTAATTCTGTACGTGGACTTTCAGTAATATATTGTCATGTGGATGTTATTGTGAGGTTATTGAACTGATATCATATAGATTATTGGGAGATTATTGAGGGGTTATTAGGGGGTTATTGTGGTGGTTAATGATGGGGTTATTGCGGGAGTTAATCCAGAGGGTTATTGAAGTGGAACGACAGATGATATTAATGGGTCATTGCGGAGGTTATTGAAGTGGAACCGTTGCAGTTATTAGGAGGTTATTGTGGTGGTTATTGCATCGGGTTATTGGAGTGGAACCACATAGGTTATTGGGGGCTATTGAAGGGTTATTGTGGCGTTTTGGAGTTAATGCCCCGACAAGCCCCCAATAACCCTCCCAATAAAATCCCCAGTTCCACTGTAATAATCTCTGTGATTCCACTTTAATATTTTTTTAGGTTGACCCAATATAGCACACAAGACGACATATTACTTGAGTTCGCACCCAGAGCTGCGCACATACTCCATATATAAAATTTTCTCCTAAGGCGGACTCCAAATTTCCTCAGCTTGGCTATCTGGTCAAGGCTGACGACTTGTCAAATACGAACTGGCAAGTGAGAACTACTCATTTGTTCGTCTAGCTCAGCTCGCCCACAATTGACTCTAAGGTTGAATTGGCTTAGTGACCAACTCTCTCAGTGGCCAAGCAAGCTAACAAAGATATGACCAGAGGAATGTATTGAGAAATACATGACAAAATACTATGCAAACATTAGGAGAGAATTTTACATTCGGAGTCAGAACGCAGTTCTGCGTGCGGATTTCCAGAAATATGTCGCCACATATGCTACATCGCGGAGGTTATTGAGGATTATTGAAGTGAAACTGCTGAGGTTATTAGAGGGTTACTGAGCGGTTATTAGGGGGTTATTGCGAGGGTTATTACGGGGGTTATTGCAAGAAATATTGAAGTGGAACCGCAGAGGTTATTGAGGGGTTATTGGGTGGTTATTGCGGGGGTTATTTGAGTGGAACCACAGAGGTTATTAGGAAGTTATTGAGGGGTTATGCGACGTTATTTGAGTTAATATTCCCAAATAACCCCCCAATAACACTGCAAATAACATCCGCGGTTCCACTCCAATAACCTCTGTGGTTCTATTCCAATAACCTTCGCGACTCCACTTTAATATTTTTTTAGGTGGGCCCAATATAACACACATACGGTATATTACAGCACGTATAGCTATGTACGGAGTCCGGATTACAACAACAACAACAAAGCCTTAATCCCACTACGTGGGGTCGGCTACATGAATCCTTTTTCTCCATTGCGTCCTATTTAGTGCATATTTTCATTTAGTTCTAGTAAATTAAGATCATTTTTAATACAATAAGCCCAAGTCTTCCTAGGTCTACCTCTGCCTTTCTTAACACAAGTCGAATCTAAAACATCTACTCTCCTAATCGGATCATCTAGGTGGATGAGTGGCTTTACTCTTAGAGACAAAATGCGGATTGTCTGTCACAGGAGCTACGCCAACCCTATCACGAATATATTCATTCCGCATTTTGTCTCTAAGTGTAAATCCACTCATCCACCTAATCATTCTCATCTCGGCAACACTTAACTTATTATTATGCTTCTCTTTTAAAGGCCAACATTCAGCGCCATAGAGCATTGCAGGTCTCACCACCATCTTATAAAATTTTCCTTTCAGTCTTAGCGGTACTTTTCTATCACACAAAAGGCCCGAAGCATTCCTCCACTTCAACCAACCAACTTGAATTCTACTATTAACATCCCCATCTATATCACCATCGCTTTGGACAACGGACCCAAGATATCTAAATCGTTCACACCTTTTAATAATTTGATTACCCAAAGTCACACTTTTGTTACTAGAGTTATTACTACTAAAATTACATTCCATGTATTCAGTTTTAGTTCTACTTAAACGAAGGCCTTTAGACTCCAATGTAGACCTCCATAATTCAAGTTTTTCCTGGGCTTTTTCTCTCGTTTTATCCACGAGAAGAATATCATCAGCAAAAAGCATACACCAAGGTACATCCTCCTGTAAATATCCAGTAAGACAATCCATAACTAAAGCAAAAAGATATGGGCTTAAAGCCGATCCCTGATGTAATCCAACAGAAATAGGAAAATATTTTGTCAATCCTCCTTCAGTTTGAACACAAGTAACAGCTCTAGTATACATATCTTTAATGACTTGAATATAAGTCAAATCAACACATTTCTTCTCGAGAACTTTCCAAAGGATATCTCTTGGAACCTTATCGTAAGCTTTTTCTAAATCAATAAAAATCAAATGTAGATTCTCCTTATTATCTCTGAACTTCTCCATCAAACCTCTCAATAAATGTATAGCTTCCATAGTAGACCTGCCAGGCATAAATCCAAATTGATTATGAGAAATTTTCGTGATGCATCTTAACCTATGTTCAATTACCCTCTTTCACAATTTTAAAGTATGACACATCAACTTAATTCCTCTATAGTTTGCACACTCTTGTGCATCCTCTTTATTCTTAAAATTGGGGATCAAAATACTCTTCCTCCACTCCTCAGGCATCTTTTTAGTTTTTAAAATAATATTAAAGAGTTTAGTAAGCCAAGAAACTCCCAAATCTCCCAAATATTTCCACACTTCAATTGGGATATCATCAGGTCCTACAGACTTTCCACCCTTGGTTTTCTTTAAAGCCTCCTCAACTTCTTTTTTGCTAATGCGACGGTAAAAATGAAACATTTTATTAATAATCGTAATATTAAAATCACTAAGTTCAATCGTATTTTCAGAAATTTCATTAAAAAGTTTATCAAAATAAGACTTATAATGATAACATGTTTGCCTTTATTAACTATTATATCAAAATTAGAAGAAAGTAAAAAAACAAATAGATTAGAGATCCCTAAAGCTCAACTATAATGATAACATGTTTGCCTTTATTATTGCCTTGGAGAAAGCCTTCTTTCACTGGCTAACACATATTATGGGACATTTACATACATACCACCCAATTCATATATGCATTTACTTATCTAACACCTAAATTTTGATTATTACATTTATACCAGCCAAACTTTTCATATCACATTATGTGATTCACATATAATAATGACTAGATCAACTTTTAAAGACTGAAATAAATCTTTTAATGCATTGATAAATCAAATACAAATTAAAAAAATGTAATTGCAATAGGTAATTAATACTAATATGACTGTAGAAATTACTATTTTAAACAGTTTAATAAATAACTAACTTAATGTTAATTGAATTATAATTTTGCGCTAATTATAGTTTTATTAGTCCAATCAAATTTAAAAACCTATACATATAATAAGATATAACATTCATATAATTTTATTAAAATATTATTTTAATTAGTTATCTTAAATTTGGAAAAAATTAGCTAAAAATTTTCTCAGATTATCATTATATTTAACTTTAATCTGAAGAAATAATTTTTAGAATTATGTAAATTGGAATTTAAAGCATATAATAAATATATCTCGAGTTAGATCAGAGACTTAAGACTTTGGGATAATTACATACAGGCACCCAAAACATTGCTATTTACAATAGAGCCCCTAATTGATTTTTTTAATTGCATTTAGGCGTGTCACTGTCAAAAATTTTGAGTTTTGAGTGAGAATTTGAAAAATGGACAAGAGATGTCGTTTGATCTGTAAATAGCAACGTGTTGGGTGGCCTGTTTGTAAAAAATATATTTTGTTGGCGAGTAGAGACGAAGGGACGCCGGCGATCAATTTCTATATTGGACGACGCCGAATCCCTGCCGGCACGTTCCCGAGCTTGCTTTCCCATGGATCCAGCAACCTTCGATAGGGAGAGGCATGTGGCCTTCCTGGAGATGATGCTGGAGCGCTTGCCGGAAGAGTACGAGTCACAGGAGATCAACCGCCTCACAATTGCCTACTTCGTCATCTCTGGACTTGCTGTTCTTGACGCCTTAGATCGGGTACTTCGTTGCCCTCGTTTCTCCGCCTCTTCTTATAATTTATTCATTGCTCAATCCGATATCTAGTATTTGGGCCCCTTCCATATCCTCCCTTCACTTTATTTTTCCTTATTGGAAGATGCGAAGCCTGCAGATTTTGGAAATTTGGATATTTGAATTTCTTAAATATGGTTAAATCTGATGGTTGAATAGCTTGAAGCTGAAGTAGTGCTGAAGTAGAGCTTTTGGGAGAGATTGCAAATGCCTGTGCTGAAATTCTGAATTTACGTTCATTGAGGACGATGCAATAATATATTGTTGAGTGGGTTGAGTAAAAGATGAAACAGTAAAATGAGGAGCATGATAGAATCTATGTACAATGGCGGTTTCAGAATTTTGGCATTTATTATTTTGGTACTGTTTGCTGAATTTGGAGATACTTTAGTTAAAGTTAGTACTTTGATTCATTAGTTGAGCACTCGCAGCTAAGCTGGTTGTGACCTCTGATTCCAATTTGAACAAATTCTTAAACAAACTAAGAACAATGAAAGGACGCTGAGAATGGTTTCTTACAACTTAGAAGAATTTTCGTTCTAATACTTAGAATTTGGGAATTTTATGAGTTCATAATGTTAGTGTCACGATGACTCATAATTACAAACTAAGGCAATGACATAGTTGTAATTTCTATCACATATTATTAAATAAGGAAAGAAGGCTTCTGGTTGGTGGACCGGTCTACATCTGGATAACTCATTAGTTATAAATAATGAGGATACATGTAGAGAGGGTTTTAAGGAAAGAAAAACAGTTGGTTGAAGAAAGAAGAGAACAGACTTCGAAAAATTGAGGAGAGCATCTTAGAGATCTTGTATCGAGTTGATTCGAGAGAGAGATTATGGCAAGATGATAGCTCATCTCTCAATATAGGAAAAGCTATGTAAATCTTCTTTATTACCTTAATGATTGATGGTTGATTTCCCTACCGTGGATGTAGGTCATTTGGACCGAATTACGTAAAATTTATGTGTGTTCTTGATCGCAATTTTCTTCTTTTTGTTTCTTTTCTCTTTCCTTTTCTACAGTTTTTCAGGTGGTTCACGGTGCAAATTTTCAATAGTTGGCGCCGTCTATGGGAATTCTAACTATGCAATGGGAACTGTCAAATTTGACATCGACAAATTCACCGGAAAGAATGATTTTGGCTTGTGGAGAGTCAAGATGAGAGCTCTGTTGGTAAAACAAGGGGTCGTCGAAGCACTGCAAGGTCCTACGGCATTGCTGACCGAGATGTTCGAGAAAGAGAAGAACGACATTCTGAAATGGGCTCATAGCTTGATAATCTTGAGTTTGGGTGACAGTTATGATGGAATTGTCGAGGGAGATGATGGCTTAAGCGCTTTGGGCCAAACTCGAACTGCTCTACATGACAAAATCTCCATCCAATAGACTCTTCTTGAAACAACGTCTGTGCTCTTTCAAAATGCAAAAAAATAAATCAGTTTCGAAGCAAATTGACGAGTTCAACAATATCATAGACGACCTTAAAAATATCGACCTCAAGATGGATGACTAGGGCAAGACACTGTTGTTGTTAAACTCCATTCCTAAGAGTTACGATCACTTCAAAGATGCGATGCTCTATGGAAGGGTGCAAACAATTTCACTAGAAGAGGTTCAATCGCTGATTAGAGCCAAAGAACATCAAAAGAAACATGACATGAACGAGAGAATCAGCGGAGATTGTATTGTTGTTAGAGGAAGATCAGACAAAAAAGATTCAAGAAACGATCTGAATAGATTAAGATCGAGACAATAAAAGAAGAGCGGAAATCAGTCATCAAAGAAACCTCACAAGTGTTATCATTGCCACAAAGAAAGTTACTTTAAGAAAAATTGTCCGGATAAAAAGAAAATAATTCAAGAAAACCTAAAAAACCAGGAGAAGCAAGTGTAGCCTCTGATGACTGTGATTCAGCAGATGTTTTGGTAATTACTATGTCTAAATCAAGCAAGGAGTGGATTCTTGATTCAAGTTGCTTCTTCCATATGTGTTCTCATAAAGATTGGTTTGACACACTCCAATTGGTCGACGGTGGATCAATACTACTTGGAGACAACGAAGCTCGCGGGGTTGTTGGCAGTGGGACAATCAAGATAATGATGTTTGATGGAACTGAACGAATACTACAAAATGTCAGGTACATACCAGAACTCAAAATGAATATGATTTCTTTAATTATGTTGGAATCAAGTGGCTATTTTTTCAAAGTCGAAAATGGTTGTGTTAGAGTAATTAAAGGTTCTCTTATCGTCATGAAAGACGTTTGAAAAAAAATGCATATATTCTCTAATCGGAAGAATCGTGATTGGTAACTTCTCTAATGTTGTTCAATCTGAAAATGACATGCTCACCAAGGTGCTACCTATAGCTAAGTTCAGGTACTGTCTGGACTTAGTGAACTCAATCAAGGGCTAAGGGCCCTTCGGGGCTAGGTGGAGGTAATTTTCATTATGTTGGTTTGTAATTGATAGTCAATGTGGAGAATTGTCACCATGACTCACAATTACAAACTAAGGCAATGACATAATTATAATTCTATTGTCGTTGTTAAAGAAGGAAATAAGGCTTCTGATTGGTGGATCGGTCTACACGAGGATAGCTCATTAGTTATAAATAATGAGGAAAAATATAAAGAGGGTTTTAAAGAAAGAAAAACAGTTTGTTAGAGAAACAAGAAAATATGCTTCAAAAAATTGAGGAGAGCATATTGGAGAATTTGTATAGAGTTTGTTGAAAATCTGCACTGTCATTTACCTGGACAACCGAAGAAAAGAAAAAAGAAAAGAAATTAAAAGAAGAAAATCTGATCAAGAACACACAAAAACTAATGAGGATAGCTCATTAGTTACAAATAATGAGGAAAAATGTAAAGAGAGTTTTAAAGAAAGAAAAACAGTTGGTTAGAGAAAGAAGAGAATATGCTTCAAGAAATTGAGGAGAGCATATTGGAGAACTTGTATCGAGTTTGTTGAAAATCTGCTTCATCATTCACCTGGACAACCAAAAAAAAGGGAAAATAAAAGAAACTAAAAGAAGAAAGTTATGATCAAGAACACACAAAAATTTTACGCGGTTCGGTTCTTATAACCTACATCCACTGGAGGGAAATCAACCATAAATCACTAAGACAATAAAAAAGGTTTACATGGCTTTTTTTTCACATTAAGATATGAGCTCTCATCTTGTCATAAATTCTCTTTCGAATCAACTTGATACAAGATCTTCAGATGTTCTCCTCAATTTCTTGAAGTCTATTATCTTCTTTCTCTAACCAACTGTTTTTATTTCTTTAAAAACCTCTCTACATGTATCATCATTATTTATAACTAATGAGCTATACTCATGTAGATCGGTCAACCAATCAGAAATCTTCTTTCATTCTTTAACAACAGGTGATAAAATTACAATTATGTCACTGTCTTAGTTTGTAATTGTGAGTTATCATGACAATTCTCTACTTTGACTATCAATTACAAACCTCCATAATCGAAATTCCCTTCACCTGGCCCCGAGAGGCCCTTAGCTCTTGGTTGAGCTCACTAAGTACAAACAATACCTGAACTTAGCTATAATTAGTACCTTAGTGAGCATATTAGTTTCAAATTGAATAAAATTAGAGAAGTTACCAATCACAGTTCTTTCGATTAGAGAATATAGGTCATTTTTTCTAACTCCTTTCATGACGATAAGAGAACATTTAGTTACTCTAATACAACCATTTTTCATCTTGAAAGAATAGCCACTTGATTCCAACATACATAAAGAAATCAGATTCCTTTTGAGTTCAGGTATGTACCTGACATTTTGCAGTATTCGTTCAGCTCCATCAAACATCTTTATCCTGATTGTCCCACTACTAACAACCCTATGAGCAATGTTGTCTCCAAGCAGTACTGATCCGCCATCAACCAGTTGGAGTGTCTCAAACCAATATTTACGAGGGCACATATGGAATGAACAGCCTGAATCAAGAATTCACTCCTTATTTGATTCAGGCTCAGTAATTATCAAAACATCAGCTGAATCGTAGTCATCAGAGGCTACACTTGCTTCTTCTAATTCTTTAGGTTTTTCTTGAATTTTTTTTCTTTCTATCTGGACAATTCTTCTTGAAGTGACATTCATTGTGGCAATGATAACACTTGTAAGGTCCCTTTGATGATTCATTGTGGCAATGACTTTTCTTTACTTGTCTCGATTTTGATCTGTTCTGACCGTTTCTTGAATCTTTCTTATCTGATATTCCTTTAACGACAAGACCATCTCTGCCGATTTTCTCGTTCATGTCATGTTTCTTTTGATGTTCTTTGATCAACGATTGAACATTCTCTAGTGAAATTGTTTGCACTCTTTCATAGAGCATCACATTGAAGTGCCCGTAGCTCTTAGGAATGAAGTTTAAAACAGCAACATTGCCTTGTCCTCACCATCCATCTTGACGTCGATATTTTTAAGATCGTCTATGGTCTTGTTGAGCTCATCAATTTGCTCAGAAACTGATTTGTCTTCGTGTATTTTAAAATAGTACAAACATTGCTTCAAGAAGAGTTTATTGATCAGAGATTTCGTCATGTAAAGCAGTTTGAGTTTGGCCCGAAGCGCTTGAGCCGTTGTCTCCTTCGACACTTCGCTCAGAACTTTGTCACCCAAGCTCAAGATTATCAAGCTATGAGCCATGTCCAGGATGTCGTTCTTCTCTTTCGTGGCCATTTCGGCCGGCAATGCCGTAGGACCTTGCAGTGCTTCGCCAATCTCTTGTTGCACCAACAGAGCTCTCATCTTGACTTTCTACAAGCCAAAATCATTCTTTTCGGTGAATTTCTCAATTTCGAATTTGGCGGTTTCCATTGTAATTGCTAGAATTTTCACATACGACGCCAATTGTTGAAAATTTGCACTGCTAATCACTTGGACATCCGAAGAAAAAGAAAAAGAAAAAAAACTAAAACAAGAAAATTGTCATCAAGAACACAATGAAATTTTACTTGGTTCGGTTCATATGACGTACATCCATATAAGAGAAATCAACTAGCAATCACTAAGGCAATAAAAAAAGATCTACGTAGTTTTTTTACATTGAGAGCTGAGCTCTCATCTTACCATAATCTCTCTCTCGAATCAACTCGATACAATATCTCCAACTTGCTCTCCTCAATTTCTTGAAGCCTATTCTCTTCTTTCTCTAGTCAACTATTTTTCTTTCCTTAAAACCCTTTTTACATGTATTCTCATTATTTAAACTAATGAGCTATCCTCATGTAGACCGATCCACCAATCTGAAGCCTTCTTTCTTCTTTAACAACAGATGATAGAATTACAATTATGTCATTGCCTTAGTTTGTAATTGTGAGTCATCGTGACTGTCGGCACTATTTTTGGTGTGGGGTTTGCCCGTAAAAAGCTGTCGGTCATCGGAATTGAAATCCCGTTGCCCGCTTCGGAAGGACGTTTAAAAAAAAATTTAGTTTTGAAAAAGATGAAGTTAAACTGACCCCATAATTTTCATAGTTTAAATGGAAGAGCACTTTACCTCAAATTCTGTATCTATCCCAAAGGATGAATACAAGAATTGAGGGTGAGGCTCGATCAAAGAAACTAAAGAAAGTCATGACATCCGTTTGATCTGCGGAACCAATATATTGGCCGACAAATTCCCCTATTTAATATAAGGAATTAAATAGGGTTTATATTATGCTGGGTTCGGGAAAAGCTTCCTATAAGGGCAA
>NW_018164719.1:361563-455095 GCF_001263595.1 Phalaenopsis equestris | reverse complement strand
ATTGTGAAGATATGGTGTATCCTAGTTCTAAGTCAACACCCTGGGTCAATCCTAAAGCCAAGTAATCCTATAGGGACTCTTCTTGAATTCTCTTATAATGATCTTATCTACTAAATGCTAGAGGTTAAGATCATTATGTGGAATTTCAAGTTGAGTAAAAAGAAGAGTTTTGAATTTCTAATGGTGGGGGTACCTTTTCTAATTTTCTAAGACTAGTCAATAGGAAAGTCCTATGGCTAGACCTAGGTTACTAAAGAAGTTTCTAGACCTCAACCAACAGTGAGGTCAACAGTGACATAGTTGATTTGAGAGAGAGATTATAGCAAGATGAGAGCTCATCTCTCAATGTAAAAAAAAGCTGTGTAAATCTACTTTAATGTCTTAATGATTGATGGTCGATTTCACTCCTGTAGATGTAGGTCATATGGACCGAAACACTTAAAATTTTTGTGTGTCCTTGATCGCAATTTTCTTCTTTTAGTTTCTTTTATTTTTCCTTTTCTTCGGTTGTCCAGGTGATTGGCGGTGCATATTTTCAACATTAAGAGAACAATAAGTATTGGAATTATGGCTAACAATAGGTAGTAATTTGCTTAGTTTGGGTAAATTTGTTATGACAGTATCAGCCATATAATCCTTTGTGGGAAGATCATTCTAAGTTGTGCATGTTGTCTCCTATGAGGGTTCAGCTTTTTGTTGTGCATTTAATGAATATGAATGAATGGTGGATGCTACTGTAAAGCATTCCTGTGAAAAAGTAGAACTTACAAGTACTCATAAATTCATAGAAAGTGATACTTGCAGATTAAACATAAAAAAATGACAGTTTACGGGGCTTTTTTTATTGTAAAAGAATCAATTATCATTTTGAGGTCATGTTAGTTCACTGATGAATCTGCCGTTACAATTTATTCCATTTTTTTCATTTTTTGTTGCTGTTTGATAATTCCCCATATAAAAAAGGTGCCAATGAATATTTTTTTTATCGCCTCTTTAGTTGCCAATACTATTCAAGTTAATTAACACTAAATTAAATAGCAGATATATCACCCGAGTCAACACGAATATGTTGGGAAAGAAAGTAACTGGTGAAAGAATCTCCTTCCCAACACCAGGGCTTAGACTCATTTAGAAATTTAAATCATACCACAGAATAAGATCATGTAGATTTGAGAAAACCAGAACAAACTTACTAACTGAAGTACAACAAAAACAAATCTGAAAAACACACAACGATTTAACGTGGAAAAATTCGAGAATAGGAAAAACTACTGAACTACACCACTAGAAAAATTTCACTATAAATCAGAGAGTTTTATAGAGAATATTCTCAATTTCCTCTCCACACTCAAGAAAACTTGTCTCCAAACTTTTCATGCTCTGATTCGACGAAAGAAACCCATGTCGAGATCACAGAAATCCTCCACTCCGACACTTCTCACTTTTAACGGAAAATTGTTGAAGAACTCGCACAGGAAGCACACATTTCATTGCTCAAAATTGTTCTTAAAACCAAAAAATTTGTGCCAACTGCTTCAAGCGCATAAGCTCCGGGACTTGGCGCCTAAGTACTCAGACTTACTAGAGCGACGCCCAATAATGGGCGCCTATGCGCCCAAATGCACCCCCTCCTCTGTCAGTGCCCACAAGTAGGCATATTTGCGTCGGGTGATCTGTGTGGGTGTTTTGGCTCTATAAACCTCAGTGATAGTAATGTATTGGACCTCCATAGTTGAAAGTATAACAATTTTCTGCAAACTGGAAATTCAGCTCACCGCTGTGTTCCCCAAAATAAATATATATCTTATTGCACTTCTCCTACTATCTACATCTCTTGCCATATCTGAATATACAAATTCTTGTAGATCGATCCCTGCACTTCCATAGCAAAGTGTCCTGTTGACTGTTCCCCTCCAACACCTTAGAATCCACTTCATCGCCTCCTAATGATATTTGTCTGGATTGCCCACTGATCTGCTGACCACTCTTTCTGCATATGCAATATCTAGTCTGATATAAATCATTGCATAAATCAAACTTCGAACTGTTGAAGCATGCAGACTTTTATCCATCTGTGTTTGCTCTACTTCAGAGGTAGACGATGGCTCCTTAGACAGTTTGAAATGACCTAAAGGAGTGCTAACTGGTTTCGCCTCACTCATGCTAAACCGCTGCAGGATCTTCTCAACCCGAGGAATTTTCTAGTTGGACATAAATCATTCATCTTAAACTCACTTGATAATTGTTTCTTCAAGTCTCTAATTTTCTCTATATCTACTCCTGTAATCAACATGTTATCCTCATGCAAAAGAAACAAGATATAACAATTATCAACAAAAGTGGTATGTCTGACAATTCAAGTACCCATTATGTGACATAAATATTTCAAACCTCTTGTACCACTGTTTCAGAGCGTGCTTCAAGCCATAGTTGCTCTTATTAAATCTACAGACCAAACATTCTTTGTATGGAACTTGTAACCCTATGGTTGCATCAATTGTAGTTCATCCTCTAGATCTCTATATAAGAAAGTTATTTTTACATCCATCTGTGCTAGATGTAGATCTTCTTCTGCTACCAGATTCAGTACAACCCTGACAGTCGTCACCTTTATCACTGGGGACAAGTTCTTTGTGTAATCCACTACTTCCTTCTGTTGGAAACCCTTCAAAACAATTCTTTGCTTGTAGCTCTTGCTACCATCTGACTCCTATTTCAGTCTATCAGTTAATCACAAATAATATAACGAAGGAAAATACTTGTGTACGAGTCGTATCACTCTATTGGATTTCTTGACTTCAGTAGCAAGTGACTGAGGAAATTTTAGTGCTTCTTTTAGTTGAGCACTACTTCTTTCTTCACCTTTCTCATCATCAGTGTCTAGTATCTCAACATACTCGGACTATACAGAAGTAGCTGATGGGTTATCCTGACTTATGATCATGTCCTTTTACATCCCCATTTCATTAAAACCGACATCTTTGCTCCTGATAAATTTCTGATTCTAATAATCCTAGAACTTGTACCTAAACTCGTTTGGGTCATATCCAATGACGGTGCACTTAATAGATTTTGAATCAAGTTTGCTCCTGGAACCCACATCAATATGCATATATGCAAAATACCCAAATACTCTTAAATGAGATAAATTTACATTTTTATCACTCCAAACTTCTTCAGGTAAGCCTTCCTCTGAAGGTATTGATGGACCATGGCTTATTAGATAAATTACAGTATTTGCTGATTCAACCCAAAATTATTTTGGCAAGCCTACATGCTGTCTCATGCCTCCTAGCTCGCTCTATGATTTTTTTGTTCATGCGCCTAGCCATACTATTTTGTTGTGGTGTCCTTGTGACAGTCAACTCATGTTTAATCCGCTCTGTAGCACAGAAATTCCTGAACTTCTGATCACAGTACTCGCCTCCATTATCTGATATGAGACACTTCAACTTCAAGTCTGTCTCCTGTTCTACCACGACCTTTCATTTCTTCAAGACTTTAAATATATATGTTTTTTTGCTTTAAGAAATAAACTCATATATTTTTTATTTGATCACCAATAAAAGCCACAAAATAGCGAAAATCTCTAATGGACTGAACTAGAGCAGAATCCATATGTCAGTATGCACTAATTTCAGTTTCTTTGATTACACCACTAACCTGCTCTTAAAGAAAGAAATTTTCTTCTCTTGGTTATATATACAATCTTCAAAGAAATCCATATCAACTGATTTCAAACCCTGAAGTTTATTTTTATAAAGTAGGGACTTCATGCATTTCTCGCTCATATAGCCAAGCTTATAGTGCACAGATCAGCATCTACCCTGGTTCGAGCCACATCAATGAAATCATTCATTTTATTGATTCGATAAAGAGTGTCATCAATGTTGTGTTGAGTCATCACTAATGCCTCATGATCACTTTTCACGAATCACTGGTCAAAGTAGTCACAAGTCATGACTTTGTCAACTGGCTCATAGAGATGTGATTTCTTTTCAAACTTGGAATATGTCTAACTTCAATAAGTTTCCAAACTATTTTGTTCGATGACTTGATATTAGCATCACTCTTTCCTTGTTATCTTCCAAATAAATTTTTTATAGATCGCTCTGAGTGTAGTTTTTAAATACCTCTTTATTGGGGTATGCATGAAATAAGACACCTAAATCTACTATCCATGATTCACTGCTGACTAGGAATAACATCAGAGAGTCATTTTGGATTTCACCGATGGAGACATTTGTAGAGAGATTCATTTTTTGTTCTTCACCACTAGCTTTCTTGAAGTTTTGCAGCCCTTACTGAAATGCTCTTTTTTACCACAATTCCAACATCCTCCTCTGCTTGACTTGGACTTTCCTCTCACAAACTTGAACTTGCCTCTGCCTGTATTCTTGCTCGGATTTCTTCATCTATTTTCAGCATTCAATGCAGAACCTCAAGATCACCATTCAATGCTTTTTTGCAAACTTCTTCATTCAGCATCAGATTCACGATGTCATCGAAGTTCAACTTCGAATTTCCTGAAGAATTACTCACGCCGTGATCAAACCATCCCAACAATTCGACGATGAACATAATATCACCATTAATCTGACCTCATCATCAAATTTGATCCCCACAGAAGACAACTGGCTTGTCTCGGTATTAAAATTATTCAAATAGCTTCTTCATCAGAAAAAAATTATTGGAAGTAGAAGTTTTTTCATGCATCTTCGCTAGTGTTGTCATGAGATTCATCGTAGTTTTCTCATTTTTAATATTAAACGCAACAGATGAGGAAAGTGACAAATTAATCAAATCTAGTGTCGTTCAATCAAACACTTTTGATTCTTCCATAAGCATGGACACAAACTTCCTTATAATTCTTTGTAGTGACAAGTATAATATTTTTTAATACAACAAATCCTCCACTTGCATCTTTCAGAATGCGAAGTTTGTCCCATTAACTTCTCCATTTTGAATCTTACTTTGTTAGTCATTGCTCTCACTTGAATCTAACTCCACTCTGATATCAATTTTTTGGGAAAGAGATTAACTGGCGGAAGAATCTCCTTCACAAAATTCACCAGGCTTTAGACTCAATTAAAAATCTAAACCACACCAAGAAATAGGATCGCGTAGATTCGAGAAAACCGGAAAAAACTTACGAGCATAAACACAATAAAAGCAAACCATAAAATTACACAAGGATTTAATGTGGAAATATCCGGGAATAGAAAAAAACCACGAAGCAACACCACCAGAAAAATTCCACTGTGAATCAGAAAGTTCTATAGAGAAAATACTCGATTTCTTCTCCACACTCAAGGAAACATACAAGACCTGGCTTCAAACTCTTCATGCTCTGATCCGACGCTAGAAACACACGTCGAGATTACATAAATTCTCCTCTCCGATACTTCCCACATTCACCAATAACTTATCGAAGAACTCGCACAGGAAGCACACATTTCGCCGCTCGAAGTTGGTCATAAAATCAAAAAATGCATGCCAACTACGCCGGGCACATAAATGCCCAGATGTGGCTCCTAAGCACTGGGCTTTCTGGAGCGGCGCCCAAAGGTGTGCTCCCTCACCCGTCAACGCCCACAAGTGGACGCATATGAGCCCACAACCCAGCGCATATGTGTTGTGTGCTCTGTGTGGGTGCTTCAGCTTCATAAATCCAACAATTTGCCAAACCACCCAAATTAATTCACCCAATATTCAAATATCTAATCACTAGAATTTGCAAGAACTCGACAAGCCTTTGTTAAGTTGGCATTAGACTCTAGAGAAGTTCATTTTATAAAAAGTACGTGTTAATCCTTGCTATATAATTTTACTTGTATCATTATTTTTTGGTCTTCATGTAGCATTGTGCCTGAATTTGAACCTATAAACAGTGGGGGCAGAGGATGAGCCTGGGATAATTGAATCCTTTGTATAAATTTTGTACTTTGCTTTAAAATAGTAAAATTTCGAAGCATCTTAGTCCAGATTTTCTTTTTCTTTTCTCAATTTTTCCCTCTCTATATTGATTCATTTTTGTTAGTAATACTCTCGTGTCACCCACAGATAAATTTGGATTAATAATATAAATAGTTGCTCTGCTTCTCTTTTATTGTAGTAGTCAACGGCTCTATTTAGGGTCTTTATTAATGCTATAGATTATGGTTGGCATGTTTTCATAGCTAGGACATTGTTAGTGTTCATGATGTTGATGATATGACTGACAAATCGTTGCTCTTCTAAAATCAGTGGCTGTTATAACTGACATCAAATTTATTCAATTTTTCAAGGTTAACAAGGATCAGTTGGTCAGATGGGTTTTGTCATTTCAAGAACATCCTAAAAGCGATGCTGATCTTAAAAATGGTATGTTTTAAGGTTAATTTTCAAAGGAATTGATCTTATCATTTCAATTTTATTTATCATAGATTTGAGAATCTTTTTTAAGCTGTCAGCTTGCTTCAGGACAATTCTATGGATTTGGTGGTTCCGCACCTCCAAACACTTTAGTTGATGGTGAAAGGGTACGTTACATTGATTCTTTAGTTGTAGTTATTGAATGGAGTATTGTTTATACTGTTAACTTTATGGAAGATTTATGTCATGCCACTTAATTCCTTTATATTTGCTAACTTCTAAACCTCAAGTTTTACATATATGTCACCTTAGTTATGCATAGGTTTTTGGTGGTATAAATGTAAAAAATATATTTTGGTTGTTAGATATGTAAATACATAGGAATTGGGTGGTATGCATGTAAATGCTCCTAACTTTATTGACATATCTGTTAACACAAATAGGTTTCTGGTAACAATTGTAGCCACCTAGCCAGCACATATTGTGCCCTTGCCATCTTGAAAATTGTTGGTTACAGTTTCTCAAATTGTTGTATTGAACCAATATTGGTTTCGATGAGAGAGCTTCAACTGCCTGATGGAAGGTATACTTTCTGCTTCAACCACTCGGCAATTTTATCAAGTTTTTCTTTTACAATTAAAAGTAACAGGTTGAAAACTGGACATGTCATTGATATGATCGAATTTTATGGCAAAAAGAGGGGAAAAATAAATGCAAGAAGTTGTATATGTGGATCCAGTATTATTGTTTTTTTCTTGGGGCATTTGCAAGCACACCACCCAATTCTTATTTATGTACATCGAACACCTAAACTTTACTTTTCAACATTTACACAAATCTTTCATCCCACATCAAAAAGATCATTATTTTAACTATTATAAATTGAAATATACATTTTCATGCTTAGTTTAGGTGGCATATATGTAAAAATTAAAGTTTTGGTGTTAGTATGTAAATACATAAGAATTGAGTGGCATGCAAGTAAATCTTTTTTTTTTCTTTCCTTGAACTCTCTATGTACTAAACTAAATATGAGACTTTAATGAGATGTAGTGAAATATTGGGCATGCATTGATGCTATTTACATGTATACGCTGAAAATTTTCCCATCCTCTCCTAAAAAATAGTATTTTTTTTTCTTCTTCTTCTTCTTCTTTTGACAGCTTTATGCCCATTCATACTGGGGCAGAAGCAGATCTTCGATTCCTATATTGTGCTGGTTAGAACGGTTCTCATTGCATATATATATGAACTTAGTCTTTAAATTCTTTCTGTTGGATGATGTTACCAGCTGCAATCTGTTTTATGTTGAACAATTGGACTGGAATGGATAAAACGAAGGCAAAGGAATATATACTCAAGTGTCAGGTCGTTCCTTTAAAAAATGGGATTTTGAATGTTTTCCACCTAAAATTACCCTGTTTTTTACGTCATTAGCGCTTTATTAGGGTCTGCAATGTGATTTGCTCATTCTCTCAACTAATGCTTGCAGTCTTATGATGGAGGCTTTGGGCTCGTGCCTGGGGCGGAGTCCCATGGTAAGAACATTATCTACATACCTGCAAGCGCTGACCTTTTTAAAGCTGTCAAATTTTTCTTTGGATTTTACGATGTTTTATGCATATTGGCTCATGATTTGTCTTCGTCTTAGTGACGCAGGTGGTGCAACGTACTGTGCAGTGTCAGCTCTCCATTTGATGGGTTATTTGGAAACTGCCATCATATCGAAATTTTCTCAACGATGTGTCATTGATGTGCCACTTTTAGTGGAGTGGAGCTTGCAGGTACAATTCATAATGTCAAGTTATTGGAAAATTCGTCATGTTAGACATTAGTATAAAGTGTCAAAATAGCCACTGGACTCTTTGTGAGAATCTTTTTAGTCCTAGAGTATAAAAGAAGGCCAATTTAGGCCAATTTAGGCATCTGACTCTTATGATATGGCTGAAATAGTCACCGCCCCCAGTTACAAGAATCTGAGGACTATTTTGACATTATTGTTGTTTTATTACAAATCTTTTGTCTTTATAAAAAAAATCAAATTTTCCGCCAATGGACTTTAAATGATGGAACATAATATCTAGGGAAGGTTTTCTCCCATCTCCTTTTAAGTTCGGAGCAACATACATATTTACTACACTATGGGAAACCATTGGTACTATAAATGAACCACACGACACATTAATCTAAAATTTTGCCATTAATATAGTGTCTTGTCCATGCAGATCAAATATTTGGGCAGTGTGTATCCCTTTTGCGTAATATCTTTTAAAATTTTATCTTTTTCGGATCACAAGTGCTGGCAATTATTTTTGCCGCACAAGAATATTCTTGCATGAAATGAATGTTAGTGAAGGAAAACATATTGCTTTTTGTTGCATGTTGGACATAGCTAGTTTGTGAGATGAGGGCTTAATTTGGCCAGCTGTAGTGTTTGAATAAAGCTGTTTTGTGGAAAGCGATCAGTTTTGCCATTTTTATTCTTGATGTGTTGGAGAAATGCTTCCACTGGAGCAGTTTTGTAAGCACTCTACCACCAAACTTAAATATAAATAAAAAACCTGTTTTTTTCCTCACTTATTGGTCACCATCAGCCTTACTCAACTACTTGAAGTTGGTTTGTGAATTTTATTTTTATACTGTTAGTTTTTTGTTTACATCTCTTCAATTCTGCCAATCTCACTTGCAGCTACTTTGCCCCTTGGTTTTCTTTTATCATTGTCTTTGTTTCAAGTATCAAGTATCCTGTTTATTTGCATGAAAAATTGATTGTTTTGATGTAATTGTTCTATCAACCAAGTTACTGTTGAATGAGGAGACCCTTCCTGACCCAATCCTTTCTAATCGACTTGGCTAACAGCGAAATCAAGTAGTTGACATGAAGAAGAATAGGAATTCCTTGCACGATCTGCTAGTCTTCTGAGATTTATACTTCAAAGCCTGTTTTGTTGATTATTAAGATAATCATAGCAATGAACGCCACCTATATTTTATTCAATTTTTTCATAGTTTTGATGCACATGCAACAAATTTTCTATGCTTTGTAATGTAATTGAAACTTAAAATGATATTTTTTTTTGTTTATCATTATTGATTGGCATTGATTTAACCATTTTTTCATTGTTAACTAAAAATTTTGGTTCCCTTATTATCTGCTCTGTAATGGGATGTTTTATTTCTGCAGCGGCAATCAGTTGATGGAGGATTCCAAGGCAGGGCCAACAAGCCCAGTGATACTTGTTATGCATTTTGGTAACCAACTACTCCCTAATCTGCTCTTCATTGATTATTTCTCCTCCTGAGATTCATTCTCTGTACAGGGTTGGTGGCGTTCTGAAGCTCTTGGGTGGATACCACTTCTGCAACAAAGAAGCTTTGCGCAGTTTCTTACTTTCTTGCCAGTCTAAGGTGCACACATACTCCTCCATGCTTCTTTCTAAGGGTTTGTTTGGAACATTTTTCTATCTACATTGTGTTTCAACCCGCCGCCATAGTTCTATTTGGAGAACCATTTTCTTGCTGCTTACTAAAATTTCTTTTGGTGAGAATGTGCTTTTTGCAACTAGAGTTGTAAAGTGTTGTGATTGTAAACAAGCTATTTTCCGATTTTTAGGCAAAAACTAAATATTTATATGGGGGCATTTACATACAAAATTACAATGTATTTACATATCTAACATGTAAATTTTAAGTTTTACACACAAACACACACGCAATATTTTTTTTTCTTTGAAAGGAATGGTCGGAGGCTATTATACGAGCCCACAACCACCCTCATGTGCTAAACTATTTGAGGACCGCCCTCACTAACGACAAACTAGCCAGAGGGGGATTTGAACCTGTGACCTGAGGGGACTTACAACTTTCAAAGAGGCTGCTCTGTCAACAGGTCACGGCTGGCAACACAACACACACACACACATACCACCCAATCTTTTGCACCACGTAAAAAATACCACTATTTTAACTTTTATAAAGTGAAATACACCTTTTTATGCAATAGTAAGGCGATATATTTATATGTGAAAATTGAAGTTTAGGTGTTAAGTATGTAAATACATAGGAATTGAGTGCTATGTATGCAAACCTCCCCATCTATAATTCACGCTACGGCTTTCTAAGAATTGTTTTTCCCGCCACAGTCTTACAATCATCTTTACAAAAACGTTGCACCCGTCTCCAACGGACCCTAAGTTTATGCAATTTTCTTTCATCTTACAAAATTTTCTTGTGGTTTCCAGTTTGGTGGGTTCAAAAAATTCCCAGATATTACATATCCTGATCTCTACCATTCCTTCTACGGATTTTCTGCATTAAGCTTGTTGGAAGAACCTGGACTTAGGCCTCTTCAGGTTGAATTAGGAATCCCCGACTTTTAGTTGCTGCTGGAATCTGAATGCAATCTAATCTTTCACGTTCCATTAATTATCAGCTTAGCTGCTTGATTGAAGGATGAAGTTATTCAGCTATATCTCTAGCTTCTTTTGTGAAACTATTTATTTTTTTTCTAGTAATATGAAATGTTTAAATCAAATTCCTATCTCCTCTGTATTATGAATTTCACTGTTTCATTCTTTATTGACCGGAGAATGTTGCAGATATTAAGTGTTTGCTGGAAAGCCTGCACCAAAGCTAGAAAGCTATTAGAATATATATATATATATATATATTGAGTGAAAAATTTGAATCACAGCATTTCGAATTTGTGTTATGTTAATGTAGCAAAATCGTTGATAATCGGAGCAATCAAGCAATTATTAATATATAGAAACACTCAAATATGGTCTAAAACGTGAGTTTTAGGGTCCGTTTAGGGTAGTTTTTTTTGTGCGGTGGCGTTTTGAAAACGCACTTGGCTTGTTTGGGTAAACTGCGTTTTGACAGCTTATGTGTTTTCAAAACGCCGAAAACAGCGTTTTCACACCGCACCGAAAACAAAACGCCGAAAACAGCGTTTTCACACCGCACCTATCTAGGTGCGGTGGCAACATCTGACAACGGTCTGACTTTTTCAAAAATATAAAAATTTGTAATAGCCACCGCACCTAGCTTATCAGCAGATTATTTTTAATCAGCTTATCAGCAGATCATTCAATAAGCTGCAACTGCCCCAAACAGACCCTTAACACAAGTTGAATTGCCATTCATCACATGCCTTACAATGATTGGCTTTTAGACAATATGAAGCATCAAATAATTTTTTGCTTGTGTTAATTTCAATATACCAAACAAAAAAATATATTCCACTCAATTTTTATTTCTTTACATATCTAATACTTTAATTTTTTACATACATATATTATTTCTCATGCATGAAAAAATATATTTCACTTTTTAAAAATTGTAATCATGATATGTTTGTTGTGATGTGAAATATTTGAATGTTATAAATCTAAAAAGAAGCTTTTTGAGTGTTAGGTATATAAGTACATAATAATTGGTGGGTATGTATGTAAATGTCCCTTATATAAAAACTAAGTAATAATATGTGCATTGATCTTATTCATTATTTTAAATATCAATCATTCGAAATATTGAATATCACATTTTAACCATCAAACTTTAAATAAAATATTTTAACCACGCTAAACTTTAAATTTATCATTTGAACCACCAAAATTTCACTCAAAATCTTTATTGTCGGGCAAAAGGTGGTTGTTGTAGTGAAAAAAAAAAAACTCTAAATATTATATTTTAATTGTCTTTGCTCGAAGTCTTTTGAGTGAAAATTTTGTGCAATTAAAGTTTTTTAAAACGTAACGTTTGAATCACATTTTACCCGTTTATCGGAAAATGTGGTTCTATTTTTATATTAAATGTAGGGTCGAACAACGCGGTCGATTCGCAGGCCGCGCTTCAAGATAAGCTGCTTATTTTGAAAGGCATAAGTTGCCCCTAAAAGCACTCTTCATTAGTGTAAAAGAGTGTGATTTGCTATGGACGGTTTTTCAAAAAATAAATGTTATATTAAAAATTTTAAATGATTAAATATTATATTTAAATTTTAAATAATTAATATGATATCTAATAGCATCTTTAATATCAAATGTTTATATAGTGGAAAACACTATGCCGCGCTGTCGTCCATTCAGCCGTATTCCCTATTCCGACGGACCTGCTGAGCTCCAGTCCGGTAGGCTTCCGCTTCTCAGCCTCGGCGGCCGCCTATCTCTGCTACTTCCGCCTCCTCGAACTCAGGTACTTTGAAATCGTCGGTCACAAGGCTCTACTCCTGCTCTATTTCACTTTGTCCCGCCTCATTGTAATTTGCCGCAGTTAATGCAATCCCTCGATTCATTTCAGCACTATTTCTCCATGTCGCCCTTTTGCGCTTTCACGCGCATATGCACGGCACTCCACTCGCTTTCCGATTCTGTGTATCGTTTCCGATGTTTCTCTTTTTTTCATAAATCTTCTTCTCCTCCTGCTGGGATGGCGACTGGATGAATATAGTTACCGGGAAGCTGGGCAGCCGTGTGTCACGGACAAATAGTCCCACGTTGGCTAGGTGGGCCGAAAAAGCAGTATTTAAGTCCTGGGCTGCCCACCACTCATAAGGGCTCTTTTGGGAGGTGACAAGGCCTGCCAAGTGTGTGGACTCCATGGTCCAGTGGGACCCTCGGTGGAGCCGATCCGTGACGAGGGCGTCACGGGATTGGGTGGAGGAGAATGTCACAGACAAATAGTCCCACATCGGCTAGGGGTAGGGCCAAAAAGCAGTATTTAAGTCCTAGGCTGCGCACCACCCATAAGGGCTCTTTTGGGAGGTGACACTAAGCTCAGGGTTCAAAGAAGTGGAGCCGTGTACCTAATTTCTTACCACGACACTCTTCCTCAGCCTATGACTTTGTTTGATGAATATTTCTAAGTAGAGATTTTTTTATCTTCATTTTGGAATAGTCCGTTTCTTATGTGTGTTAACTGTGAGTGCGTATGAGTTCTTTCTTCATTGATATTGTTTAATGACTAAAAAAGTAGTGCCAATAATACGAGGATGAATTTTCTGCTTATCGAGTCATGGTCGAACCATTTCTTCAAGTTTTCGGTAAGAATTAATTGGCCATAATGCTGAAATTTTTTTATTATCCCAAAATGAAAATTATGTAAAATTGATGAAATTGATGTATTAAAAATGAAAATTAGTTTTTTTAAAGTAAGTGGGGAGATGAAGAATGTTATAGGCAGGTTAGTAGGTATTGAATGTGAAAGCAGCAATGTGTGAGAATTGAGAAAGCTTGGTCTTTGATATATTTGTCTGAACAAGCTCTGCCTTACTCACGTTGTGCAGTGCATGATATGGCAAGCTATTGATAGTTAGGCTTGGCGTAGATGTTGGCATGCATGGGTGGATTTACAGACAATGATCATAATATTGATAAATTGGATAGATTTATCTATTTAGTCCTTTTTGTGTAAGATCTGGTTTGAACTATATAGTTTACATAAGAATTGCTATTAAGACAAAAACTGCTCTTGGAGCTAATGTGTTGTATGGAACCATGGACGTGCTAGTAAACTTGAAATTATTATTTATTTTATTTGTACCTTTCCATGTCCATTTTCTAATTTGAGGAGCTGGGAAATCAAAATATTCAGCAGTTCTAATAAAGATTTTAGGTGCTGGAGACCTTTTATATCAGTAGAATTAGATGTAAATTACCTGTAGAAATTTGAGTTTGTGGTAAGATATATATTAATCACATGGATGAAGAAAAAAACATGAACTGTAGAAGAAAAAACTTTAATAAAATCTATATTCACGTATTAATATTGATTTCCCTCATTTAATGCATGCAAAATATCAAGCGACATTTTCTAAACTCATGCACTACGATTCCTTGAAAATATACATCTAGAAATACTAAAATGTGTCTTCAATTTATGATACTTTCCCTTGAATAAAAGATTTGGCTCCATTAATCTTACTAGGAGTGTTTTTATTTTGATGAACTGCTTCCAACCAAGAGGTTTGGTTAAAATGTCAACATCATGATCTCTGGTCCTCATGCACTCCTTTTAGAACTTAAATTTTATTTATCACTAAGAAATGGAAGTAAATGTTTATGTGCTTGCTCCTTTCATAGGTTCTTTGTCAATGCTATTGCTGATTTTTATGCATGTAAATTTTTTTATCGTCACATTGAAGGATTTGGATGTCTTTTAGTAATTTCTTTTTCTATTTTGCATACTTCACCAGAAGATGTTGCATCATATTTCACTCTGCTTGTAGGAACTACAATTGGTTGCTTTTTTTGAAAGCCATGTGGATGTTGCATCATCCATGCAGAATACAAAGCTTGTTTTACCCTATTGAGAATCATGGCATCCTTTTCAATTGTTGTCCAAGTAGCCAAAAAGTTAAACTTCATGGAAAAGAAATATAATAAGACGCAATTTAGAGGGTCGATGTAGCAGCAAAGGATCCTCTTACTGCCTTTAAACGTGTCATAGTTGACTTATCTATATATTGATTATCAATCCAGCTCCATACAGGGTGTTTAGTCTTGTGCATGCCGGATATATTAGGCTTCCAATTGGGTCTTTTAAAGCAGTTGGTATCTACGTCCTTGCTAATTATTGTTGTGCCCACTATTTGGCAATCATACATTTTGAATCTTTTGACAAATTCTTGTGCTACGCTTCTTGTGTGGTAGAGAATCCTTCTATTGTTTGCTTTAATTCAATTCAAAGGATTTAAATTATTAACCAAATGTCCATCATATCAAACTCTAGGACCATAGTTTTCTTCAGCTTCTCAAATATAAATGGATTCTTGTCTGTAATGAAAAAAATCATCTACATGCAAGCTATCAAATAAGACTCTATTATTCCTACTCATCTTCATGTAAAAAGTAGTTTAATATAAACATCAGATGAATCCATTTTTCTTGAAGCGTGCCTCAATTTTATTATCCCATGCTATTGGTGCGAAAGTTATATAATGCCTTCTTTACTTTTGCTTAAGCCATGTAACACCTTCTTCAACCTATACACTTTTGAGTTATGGTCATCATTTATAAACCTAAAGGTTGCTGAACATACGCTTCTTCTTCAATAAATCAATTCTAGAAAGCATCGTACACATTCATCTGAAAAGTAGACAGATTATGCTATGTAGCAATAGAAATGATTATGTGATACGAATGATAGAAGCAAATACAAAGAATTGGGAAAAGAGTTTAGGAGCAAATGTCCTATCAAAGTCGCTGTTAGCCTTTTGTTTGTATTCTTTTGGCATAAAAATTACTTTGTCCTTTTCAATTTTAACTTTTGCACTCCTTTTTTGCTTTATACGCCCACTTTACTCCAATCTCATTTTATCCTTCTGTAGAATTAGCTTCTTAGTATCCTTCTTCACGTAGAACTTGATCTCTTTATCCATTGCACTTCTTCATATTTCATCTTGTTTTACGTCTTCAAATTCTGAAGGCTTAACATTTGCATGAAGAAAAAGCCTGAAGCTTATTGGTTACCTCCTAATTCTCACCTAAGCTGCTTGATTCTTTTCTCATCTTTGGTTTTCTCCTATGAATGGTGGAGTAAATTTTGGTGAAAATGGCAGTGAAGGTTTTTCTACACACATTGGAAGATGTATTTTATAATGAACATCTTCCACCTTTTTTTTTTTGCCAATCATAAGTTTCTTCATTAAACTGCATCTCTTCTCATAGCAATTTAAAATTATTAGGGCTAATTTACTTATAAACATTAAATTTTTACTCGATAAATATTAGCTTGGAGCTTCTGTCATCCAACTGAGTAGGGATTTGCATAAATCTGTTTAAATTGAACCGAGCTGAGCATGTTTGATTGATTTGGTTTGGTTGATGAAATCACGGTTCGGTATTTTGTTCTAATTTAAGAGTTATTTAGATTTTGATTATTGGTTCGATTCAACAAAAATCGGTTAAACTAAAATGCTGAATTATATTATGGTTATGTTAAATTCATTAACAAATTGATTTAGCAAAACCGTCTAACAATCAAATGAATTGACCGAATACATGCTTCTTTATTAAGATTTCAAAATTTAGTTAAATCAAAACTGAATTGCATTTTGATTCTGTTTGGTTCATATCTTATTTGGTGGATTTGATTTTATCTATTTTTTGGTTTGGTTTAATTGATATAATACATTTTTCAGTCGATTCTACCGAACCAATCATTTGCACAACTCTTATATTTTTCATATGTATGTCATACTCCTTTTCAAGTAATCATGATCAGCTTAAGATGCTATTCTTCATGTTCTAGACTGACACATGATAAACATTTGGAATAACTTGATGACTTTCATCTTTGAGAAAAAGAATCTTTACACCTTTTTCCTTCAATAAAATTTTAAGAAAATCTCCAAAGTAGATTCAGCTCTTCATCTCTCTCAACTCCACGGAGATATATTTTCGGTTACATAATATCCGAGACTTAATTATTTTGCTTTCCATATTGTTCTTTCAACGTGCTTCTTTTTCTTAGCTTCATCTAAGTCTTGGTCGATTAAGAATGACGCCTCCTCCTCGCCTTTTTTCAAAATTCCTTTTAAGGATTCCTTTTAGGCTTCTGTCAAGCCTGTTTCGTCTTGTGGCTTCTCATAACCTTTCTCTACCATTTTTGAAATATCTAAAAACCTAAAAAATATTTCATTTATTTAATTTAATTTTTATGATTTTCATTTTGAGATGTGGCACTTGTAGATTCATATCACTTGTCACTTCTCAAGAACGAGACATGAATGTCGCTCCCTTAGAAATTTGTCTATGCGGAAAGGTATATATTGCTCTTGAGAAACATAGACATAAATTGAAGGAGGCAATCCTTCAATGAAAACTTATAATTCTTTAAGATAATTGTTCAAGAAACCCTTTATATAGTTGAGCCATCCACCCCTTTATGTTCACTTAAAGGCATCAAGATTAATATATCTCATTCATTGTATGCAAAATACTAAGAGATAATTTGTAAATTCTTGCGTTAGACTCTTTGAAAACTTGCATTGTCTAATATCAAGATACATGTCACGGATAAAGAGAGAATAAAGAAAAGTCATTGGCCAGCTGACCATGCTATTTGATGAAAATTAGAGTGAAAGGAATTATTCTAACCTTGAGTGGTCCCTCTTCATTTAATGTTCTTCTGATTTAATGATATGCCCGCAATAAATTTTTTTCAGGCTTGTATATCTTTCATCCAGCAAAGTTGGTATTTTTCTAACTCTAAGAAAACTTCTTGAACTTGCTGGCAGGCCATTTTTTTGAACGTTCATAGTGCTGACTAGAAGTAGATGAAAGAAAAGTTGGCAGCTTTGACTTTCGCTGAAAGATGCAAGGTGAGTGCTCCTCACTCTTGTCTTAATTCCTGGCTATATTAGAGAAAATATAACTTTTTAACTTTAGTAAATCTCTGTATTTTTTCTAAAGGACAATTTTCTGAACCCTTACACTGAAATTAAGAGTTTTTGTCTTGCAGAATATATTGGCAGCCAACTGTCAAGCTTATCTAAATACAATTAAAGCTGACGCCAAGGGCAGGTAACTTCAGTAACACTTTACTTCAGTTTTCCCTCATGCCGTAGTAGTTAATCAAAACCAAATAAATTAGAATAAAACTTTTCTGCATTTCTACTGGGGTCTGTTCGAGGTTGTTTTTTCGCGATTTTATTTTTCAAAAAACTGCCATAGTTTTATTTGGCCATAATTTTGTTGCCACTTTATAGAATTTCTTTTATAGAATTTCTTTTGGCCATAATTTTGTTGCCACTTTATAGAATTTCTTTTGGCGAGAAACAATTTGTATAACTTGATCTACTACAGTGTGATAGCTATAAAAAAATTGCTATCCATTTTATTAAATGGTAAAATATCCACAAGACATATAGTCTTCTAAAAAATTATTTTTTCTACAGTGGCTCTATGGTTATTTTTACTTGAAACTTTAGCTGCCTTTAACATGCAATAGAGATATGACGGTAGAAGCTATGATGGATCTTTTAGATAAATTTTGATACTTCAAAACTTTATGCAAGTTTTTCCAAAAGAACTGAAATTAATTTTATATTCATTGATGTTAGTTTTTTTTTGTTATCTAAATTCACTATCTCATAATATTAGAATTCTCAATACGACTTGGATAGACCCAAACTAGCTTGGGTCGAGTCATCTTCTTCCATGGTACTATTTCCTTTTCATATCTAGCTAATTGACCAAAACAAGACCAGTTAAGCTTTGATTGATCTCATTCTGGCTGGGTTGTCTTCCCCCTATGTACCTTGGGGTGTTCTCTAGCCATAGATGCTTTTCGTCTTCCATGATCTCACATCTGTTGCATCATAACAAGCAACAACTTGGATTCATGACCAGTGATATTGTGGCCATCAAGGGGTTCAATGACCAATGGTGGCAAAGAAAAATTATCATATGATTTCTTCTAATCGACAATTGCAATTATGATTAACTTTTGTGTCTTTTTTTTCTTTTTTCTGTTTTGCATGCATGTTATTTGATTAAAGGTTAGTAGGCCAATGATTAAATTAGATTCATAATAACTATGTTACTTAATGAAATAATTCGTGCTGGAATATATCCTATGTTTTTTAATTCAAATATAAAATGTTTAGTCAGGACTAAATTGGGAGGAAGTTAAATTATAATTTATTTTAATTAATCATGATAATGAAGCTATTATTTGATAATAATTAGGTTATTCTAAAATGATCAAGAAATAAATTGTGATCATTGAAATGCTTCTTGTTTAAAGTATGCTTCTATCTTATGATTTTTTTTCCTTATATTTCATTAAAGAAAATTTTCTGAGCATTTGGAGAAATATAATTTAAAATTATGAGAATAGGCATTTATGTTGATGAATTTACCTTTCTTAATTTCATTATAAGATTCTCGCTCTCTCTCTCTCTCTCACACACACACACAGACATATAGATAGATATAATGCTTGTTAAAATCATTGATCATTTAGTTGTTCGTTTCTTGTTGCTTATATAGCAAGGATGAGATCCATACTTCAAAGATACATTACATGTTTAAGAAGGGCAAGCCATATATCTGGGTCAAAGAAGGGGACTTGCACAACGTGGTATTATTTTTTCTGCTACTTATCAAACTTAAAATCTTTGTTGATATTCTGACTATCAATTGTAAATTGCATGATTTGACTTTTTTTTTCAAAATTTTGCATTTAATCAAGGAGAAAGGGTTGAGCTGTATGTCTTTTTTAGTTTTTTCATCCCCTTTGAAATTTTCATTTTTTTTTTTTGCCATGTTTTAGGCTCATTTATGTTCCATTGATTAAATTTGAACTTAGAAAAGAGCTAAAGTGATCCCCCAATTGAATGCTGGAGGACATTTTTGTTTTAGATTATATAAAAGTTCTGATTTTGATCATGAACTCTTAAAATAAGAGCTAAAATAACGCCGTTGTTAAAATAAATGGAAATTGAATTTAATGTTAGCATATGATTTTGAGATTGAGGGCAATAGAAATTTACATCTTAAATTTTTAATAAAATATATGTTTTTAGTTATCATGTTTGGGATATAATTTAATTGTAAAATTCCCAAAATCTCTTTCATAATTTCAGATGCTTTGTGATAAAATTGACACTTATTAAATTTATAAAGTTTAGCATTTATTATCGATAAATTTCCAAAAAAAGTATCCCAAACAAAAAAAACAATACAATTATTAGTTTTGTTAAAGTTTCATGATGCAAATTGTTAAAATAACCTCATTTTAAAAACAATCAATTTCAATTTTCGATATTTTTAATATCAGGATTATTTTGGTTTTTATTTTCTAAACTTTGAACAAAATACGGCCCATCTCACTTAGGGAAATATTGCATTACCACTAGTAAGTTTTACTGACAGCTTGGGTGCCACTGTTCAGAATGTCATCCTTGATGAGCGTGCTTCGCTTTCTGTGAGTGCAGTTGTTCCCAGCTCCCTAATGAAACTTCTCAGATCAATGGGAAAGGTCGGTTTCTGGCATTCTTTTTCTTTGAAGCATTTGTTCAATATTGTGGTTGCATCTATTGTTTTGAAAGCAGCTGTTTTGCTTTATCTGTAGAGGTTTAACTTTAGTTTTTTTTTTTATCTATTTTTTATTTTTTATTTTTAAGTTGAATTAACGTTCGAATTTGAATTTTGTTTTTATTTCCTTCATAAGTAGTTCATAGAAAATGTTTTATTTGCTCATTGAATTTTAGGGATTTAAGTGTGGTCATTGTTTGAACCTTCTCATAGCCATTTGCTAATAAAATTTCTTGGTGATGGGTCCATTGATGAAAATCTTAGGAACATCTATTCATTATAATTTAATTTGTTTTCATATTGCATAATACGTTCAGTTTCAGTGTTAGGCAGTTTGTCCTTGGAAACTCTTTTGTAAGTTTAAACTCGAGGTTAATTTCAAGTTCCTTTTTTAGAGGTCCGTTTTGTCTTTTTTTTTTTTTTTTTTTTTTTTTTTTAACATGGAACGAGCTTTTGGAGTTAAGACTTGATTCACTCAATTCATTTGAAGTACAAGAGTTTGATTTAATGCCAATTTGATTGGAAGCTTTGCCACACTCTATTATATTAAGTCCCACATGAGTATTATTCTGCCTCAGTATGGGCTTATCCAATCCTTCTGTCTCTATGATCCTTGAAATATTTTAGCACCTTGGCATACATCAAGAAAAAAAAACTTTTAACAAAAATTTCGGAGCATTTCTTAATCTAGCAACGGCACAGCAAGGTCACCTCTGTGTGAAGGAACTAGTTGGAGCCGTCTTATCTTTTGAGAATTTCTGGGTCCCTCCCATGCAAACTGGGGTTAATTCTAGATATAATAAGCATGTTGATTTTAAAATTCATGTTGAAGTTCTTTAACATCAGGGTATGTGTGCAGGTGTAGCCTCCTAAGAAGTCAAGACAAAGCTCGTCTTCACCAATACACTGATATTTTACAACTTGTTGAAATTGTATTATTTGTACTTGCCAGGAAATGGAAGAATTAGTACTAGTTTCCTTTCATTCCCTTCTTCTTTACTTGTTCATCCTTTTGCCCTTCATGGATACTGCAATCATTTGCTCCCAAAAGTTTGGTGTAGTAGTTTCCTTTCATTTATATATCTATGTACAAGTTTAAATTATAATAACTCATGTAACATGTGGTTTTGTGCCTTCTAGTGCACAAAATTAATGTAGGTTTGAATTTAACACTTTACATCTAATTTTTAAAATTTATTTTAACAACTAATTTCAAATCAAACACGGGTCAAATACCAACAAGAATATGTAAATTAAGTAGAACACAAACATACTGTTCACGAGCAATTTCGAAGACGAGCTAATTTCAAATGAGCTGAACACGAGCCAAGTCTGAACTTGCTTAAGCTCGTCTCATTTACAGCCCTAGTTACAAATAACCTTTAGACTTCATCAAGATTTTTATTTAGACCGAAAATGAAATTGGTTATTTTGTTTTCTTAAATATTTTTTGATACGTAGTTGCATTCCCAGGACACTCCCATTTTATTTTTTCAAAGATTTCTAGTTACTTCCTATGCTTATTAAGTGTGTTCTACTATTAAATAATAGAAATATCACATTATTGAAAATTTTGGAAGGCACCTTCGAATTTATAGTAACTATATAGTATTTTCATTTTTCGAGTATGTTACTTTTCTGGCATCCCATATTTCTTCTGCAATGTCATAGAACAAAATATGGTGACCTTTTTTTTTCATGATCTTAATAGCCAGTATATTATCATATTATTTTCAGATTTCTATGTTTTGAATTTTGGATCATTTTTTCAAGGAATAGCCACGCCAGTGAGATAATAATTATGATTTTTCCTTTATAAACATTATAGTTGATTGGGCTTATTAAAAGTAGTTTAGTGTGTTACACTTGTACTCATTACATTATAGCTAATTGGACTTATTAAAAGTAGTTTAGCGCAATACACTTGTGCTTAATGAGTGTTTAATGGGAGAAGAAACTTCATGATTGTTGTAACATCTATGAATGATTCTTTTATAGCTGGTAGTGGATCGAATATTAAGCGTATATCAGGAGCATTTTTGTGTGTAACCATAATCATGGCTTAAGACAACATGAAAAAAAAAATAGAGAAAAGAGATGAGGGTTAAGGGAGTTGTCTTTGATAATGTTGAGATATTAGGGCGAAGAAAAACAGGAATCAACACAAATCCAGAAGAAAACACAGAGATTTAACAGTTGCCGATTTGCTCGACTCAAAATACAGAAGAAAAGTTTCTAGTTCCAGGAATCGACACAAACACAGAATAAAACGCAAAGCCATGGAAATTTCTTGTTGTGTCAACAAATCTTTCACCATTGTTTGCCACAGTCTAAAGTTACCAGTTCCATCAAACTTCGCCACTTTGAATTTTGCATCAGAAATTGCTATCTGAAAGTAATGCTGCCGCAAACTTTTCTACAATTCCTCTGTTTCAGATATCGATTTGCTCACCCAAATTCCTTTGAACAAATCCTTAAGCGAGAACTCCTGGATTCATCAAAGCTTCCTTTGCAAACCCTAGTCCGCTTCACCCTTGTGTTTCAACCTGTCGAGATCGAAGCAGGTGATTTGCTCTGCCCTAGAGTCGCAAACCCTGCCTGCGTCGAAACAGGTGATTCGCTCTGCCCTTGTCACAAACCCTGCCTGCGTCGAAGCCCCCTTTGTGAAATCATCGAAGCTCGAACTTCGCTTGGTCACGAAGTGCCACGATTCGTCTGGGTCGCGATCGCCTGTTCGTCGATCTCCTTTGCCTGTCGCAGAAATGTGGTCGCGGGAATTGCTCGCAAAACCAAAGCCTCTTCGTGAAACCGAAGCCCCATCTGCGGCAAACCATCGAGAATCTTGCCAAATTCGCTGAAATCGTTGGAAAGCCCTAGCCGAACTTTTTCATGCACCAAAATTTTTCTTCCCTGCCCTAGAACCTCGCTCTGATACCATCATACCACTTGTTGAGAAATTAGGGCAAAGAAAAATAGAAATCGACACAAATTCAGAAGAAAACACAAAGATCTAACGAGGTTCGGCAAAGATGCCTACGTCCTCGGGAGCAGAGCGGCGAGGTCCTTTCAGCGGCGGCTTTTCCTTCAATTTTGTAAAGGAGTACAGAATACAAAATAAGACTTAGGATTACAAACAAGTATATATATATATAACCTTGAAATACAATATGTAATTACAAAATAACCCTCGTATCGTACCGTTGGGGGTTGCCCCCGCACCCCCAACCCACATAACGAAAAACTCCTCCAATTGGACAGATGCTTCCGCTTCACTCTGCTCCGCTCCCGGATCTGCTTCTTATATGGTATATGAGCCACATCTAACAGATACCGTATTAAAAATCAAGATGAAATTAAAAAAGAGAGAGAACAAAAACATTTAATTATCATACTTGTTTCAAAGTTGGGACAACCTTTATAAAGAGAATACGAAGGCGTGAGAAAAATGAGAAAAAAAATTAAGAACGGAAATATGGGAAATGCATAGTATCAATGAGCATGTGATGGTCAAAAATTTCATATTTGGATATCCACGGGAGTTATGAGTTGCTGCCATTGAGATCATTCTTGATTTGGATATCCACGGGAATTATGAGTTGCTGCCATTGAGATCATTCTTGATTGCTGCCTCCACAATGATTTTTTTCCAAGTTGGTGTCCCAAAGCTTGGACATCATAATTCCTTCACATGGAAGTTATCTGCTTTTTTTATTCCTCCAAGGATTCTACATAGTGCTCCTAATAACAATGGTCGCAACAAATGATCCTTGATACTTCTAATGCCATAAAATAAACTTAACTTAAGCTTCTCTAATGCTTTTTGAATTTGGTGAATTAATTCTCTTGCTTTCAATTTAATTATTTAATATCTTCAATAATTAACAAATTCAGAGCAAGCAGTCTATCATTGACTTCCTTTTCTGTTTTTAGATTTAACATCATCAGAATCATGATATTGCTATCAGCCTTGTTTTATGTATTTGGCTTAGAATTTGCTAAAATTTTTCTTACCAGGTTACATGTTTTAATTTACGTATCTATATCTTAAATTTTTGTTCTTCTTAATATATCTAATGATTACTTCTGTGTGTGTGTGTGTGTGAGAGAGAGAGAGAGAGAGAGCGTAAAAGTGCACTTGTCCTTATTATAGTATAAACATGATTTATTTGGATAATATTGTTAACTATAATTTTTCACCTCCCTTCTGCTTTGCAGGCACCAGCTCGGGTAGCTCTTGGAGGTGATGTCATCCCTCTTAAAGATGGCAAAGTAAGTCTAGGGGAAGGCAATGCATATAAATGTATTTCTTCATTTCTATATATATATTTATTTTTGTATTCTTGTTGAAAGCAACATTGGCCTGTCCTAAATCATTAACATCCTAAGGTTTTTTATCAATGGATACCTTACTGAGTTGATAGTTGCAGAAGACTTATAATAGCCTGCATGCTATAAGTGATTCCTTATGAGAGTTTTGACTTTCTAGTTTATTATGCTATCACATTTACTTCAAATATTTCTGACTAGTTTCATTTTATATCGTTTAGAACATGAAGTGAAGATTAGTTTGCCTTTATATAGAATTATTATAAATGACTGTTTATTCATTACTAAAACAATTGTTGAGCGTACATTCCCTTCCAACGTTAAATGATTTTGAAAGTTCTAGTTAGTGTGGTTGAAGTTTCTGATTTATTTTTTCTCACAGGGAAAAGTTCAGCTGTGTTTGTTTCAATGCCATGTTTTTTTATTCATCAGAGACGTATGTGAATGTTTTAAAGCCAATTTGGTTTTTAATGTTTGGATTTATCGTGTTTATAACAGAGGACTCGCATAAGCCTAGGAGGAAGGGTGTAAACAAGCCTAACATGAGCGAGCCGAAGCTCAGATCGTGTTTGGCTCGTTAAAAATACCACTGTTCGTGTTCGGCTTATTTATTTTTGGAACAAAAAAATTCTGTTCGTATTCGGCTCGTTATGCAAACGAGTCAAACACGAGCTGTTCGCGAACAAAGAGTTGTTTTGACAACCCTAATCATTCATCCGCATGATGTTAAGGGTTGGGTGAGATTTAAATCTTATTATTTATATTAAAACATCATTTGAATATAATTTAATATATTTTTATCCTATATTTTTAATTAATTATTTTAAGTGATTATAAATTTTTGTAGCCTTGTATTCAATTCAATTTTTTAAAAATACTACTCATCAAATATATATATATATATATATATATATATATATATTATTTCTAGCCAAAACGAGCCGAACGCAAACGAACAAATCTTTGTTTGTGAAGGAAAAATACATTAGTAATTGGTTACGTAGAGTAGAAATGAGGCCGCGGTTATGAAGGTTACACCTAAGAAAAGTGTAAGGGACAAAAAGGGGCTTGCAACAATGAATGCTTGTAATTTCTGGACAAATGCAACAATGATGGTTGCAGTTAAAATTGCTACAAAAAATCTAAGGCTCCTTTGCAATGAAAAAATTTGAGAGAATTAGTTGATTTATTTTCATTCCAACATTTGTATGATATTTATACAATCCTGGAAGAGCTTCTAATGAAAAACATATAAAATCGAGGAATAATAAATACAATAGTCACAAATTGATAAGGTGACAAAATGATGATTATGGACTAGCGGTAATGGTTTCTGGTTTGATGAGATGATACTAATAAATTCACGGATCATAATGAGGTGGCATGAATTGAATATGTTGGAGGGTGTTAGGCACTATGAAACATTGATGAAGAAAGAATTGATGCAGGTAGAGTTTGTGGCGGCAGATTTGATTGAGATTGAATTCCCACACTTATAGTTGTACTGATGAGAACCTTATCTTCAGTTATGTTCACAATTCTTAGCAATACCATGAGATAGTATTTTATTTCACTAATAAGATGAAGAAAGTGAACAATATGCTGTTTTTTTACTTGATTGGTTTTATATTATTTTTCTTTTCATACAAAGACAGACAAAAATTGTAATATTTTTATATCTAATAGTCGCTGGTTTAAAGACTGCTCAAGGCTGCTCAAAATATCTAAAATTAAAAAAAAAAAATTAGTAAATATATGAAGTCCACACATGAAAAGCGGTTATGATTATGCAGGTTCAGGCTTTAACTGAAGGACTCCGACACCATTTGCAGAAAGAGGAAGACTACGCCAGCCATTCTAGTTATGCAGTTTCTACCATATTAAGTTCTGCAAGCATTAATTGCAGATCAAGAATTGAAACATTCCAGGAAATACTCGATCAAAAAAGTAGCTATGTTGCCCATAAATTCAACATCAGGTAAATGACTTTTGCAATGGCTTTTGCAATAGGAAATGACTACCATTTTTTTGTCCACTGAACTTTCTTGGATATGAATTTAACTGTGCTTAGGGAAAGTACATAATGGGGATGATGTATTGATTTTTATCCTTGAAATCCTATCAGAGAAGAAATTCCTATTCCCTGGAAGGGACTCAGATTCGTTAGAAGATTCTATGGCTTAAAAAAAAAATGATTTGGAGTTTGATATTAGAAGATGCCAAGGAGACAGCATTTAGTCAATAGTATCTTTGAAATTTTAATAGTCAGTATCAGCCTAAAAAATTCCAGGGGTTTTCGAAATAGGCTGCAATATTTTGCTTACCTGAGAAATTTTGATTTTGATTTATCAGTTGGAAATAGGCTATAATAATGTGTTTAATTTTGAAATTGTTTTTATTATTATTTTGATTTGATTTATTTGTTGGCATGACAGATTAATTTAAAGTGGAGCTTAAAATTCATTTCTTAGATTCAGATTATAGCAGAAGGTTAACAAATCACTGAATCCATTCTTGATTTTGTACTCAATATGTCATGCTGTACATGTTGAACCATTTCTTTCAGGGGACACATTCAACCGTCATGACGGAGATTGATCTAAAGTGGAAAAAAAGCTTTTTCTGTTTGATACCATAACATTTTGTTTTAAGAATATCATCAGTTTAAAATTTTAGAGATTAATTCTTTCTATCTGCTGTTACGGGATCTCCTTGTTACAAAAATCTGGTATTGTAGCTTCTTCACACTTGTGATTCCTTTGTGCCATGCTGTGGGAGTTTAAAGTTTCTAAATTTTCAGGATAAGGCCATCAATTGCGTCTAATGATTCTGTTATTTAAATAGAACTTGTATTAATAAATAGGGGTTTTTGGGGTCTATGTCTTAGTGAATTTTCAAATTAAATCTGTAGGTTGGAATTTTTCTTTGAAATTTATAATATGATTAATTCCTAATGGTTGAATTTGTTAAAAGGCATGCTTGAATTTCTTAGTAAAATGTTGGAAGTGAAACAAACTCTCAATAATTTGATTTGAAAAATAAACTTGAAAGACTCCTTTGTCATTTAGGGTCTGTTTGGGGCAGCTGCAGCTTATCCAGCTTCTGCTGATAAGCAGCTTATCTTGATAATCTGCTGATGGACAACTGATCCGGATAATCTGTCTGGTTGTTTGGTTAGTACGTTTTGAGAACAACTGATTCTGGAGAAATGACTACTCTGCCCCTGTTCTGGATAAGCTGTTTAGCTATTTGTTTATGGTGTTTTGTAAACAACTTATTCACAGATTTTTATAACTCAAAAATTCCTATTATAATGAAATTTAATTAGAGTTCAAATCAAGTTATGATTTTATTTAAATACTACATTTTCATTCTATGAGATTTTTAGCTTATTAATTGCTTATTAATTATCATTTCAATTTTAATTAAAAATGAATTTAATTTGTAAGCTATCATAGAAATTCAAATAAAATAAATATAATAATTTTTATGCATGAAATTTATTTCACTTTTTATAAGTTAAAACGGCATTACTTTTGATGAGATAAGTTTAAATTTTAATTAAGTTTAAATTTTAATTAAGTTTAAATTTTGATGAGATAAGTTTAAATTTTAATTAAGATCATTCACTTAAGTTCTAAGTTTAAATTTTAATTTTTACAAGCTAAGCATTTTTTCCTCGCAAAAATGGAGTCCTTGAGCAGTTCGCAAGATTCTTCGTCTCTCCCGCCTTCTTCCCTAATCCTGTCTTCGAGGTTGAAGGAAATAAAGAGTAGAGAGGAAATGGAGTCACCACTATCGTCTCCAACTTCTCTGGTGGTGAGCAGCCCTAGGAGGACGCTGAGCTTAATGAGGGAGAGACGATCTTCAACATTCTCCTCCGATCAGGAGGAGAGGAAGAGAAGTCGCCGGCGGCTATGGCAGGATTCACCGCCGAGCACGACATGAAACCCTCGGAAGTTTACGGTTTCGTCGGCTCCATCACCACCGTGAGGGTCACGGGGGTAAATATCAAGCTCGAAAACGCGGACCACAGGGGTCGTCCCGCGGTCCGCGTCCTTTACAAATTTGAAAACGCCGGTTTCGATAATCCCAGCATAAGCGCGAACCAAACACTGTAGCGGCGTTTTCAAAACGCCGCCCACACTTATAAGCTGCCCCAAATAGGGCCTTAGTGATTATAGAGATTAATTGTACGACCAATTTAACAACTTTAAACAATGTGATTATAGCATATTTTGATATATGATTGGATTTAAAATTATTGTCTCAAAATATTATTTGTTTGTATATCACTTTGTTATCTTTATTTGCTTTTGACCCAAAATTTTGGGCTAAAAACAGGTTTAACTTTAGTTTTTTTAGCCCAATTTTGGTCCCATTTTAACTTTCTTGCTGACATTATGGCCTCTTAAAAATTTCTCTGGTTTTGTTGTATATATGTGTTCTTTTGGACTGTTTTTTTATGGAGACAAGTTGGATTTTAGATAAATAAAATTAGGAGATTATGTCTTCGTAGAGGACGTTATATTCCTTATTCAATGCTTCCCTTGAGAGTAATCTTATAATTAAATAATTATGATCATGAGAGTTTTCTCTATTGATGCTTTAATGTTCTGTGACGATAATCATATGTGATGACTTTCAATTTGAGCTACCTTAGAGAGAAAGACTTACCGCCAATAGGGGAACAATGGCTTGGCATTGGTGATGGTGAGAAGGATTTTGATATGATTAGAAGGAATATTCAGTTGAAGTACCATTGTTTGTAGGTTCAGTGGTTCCCTCAACATGTTCAGCTTCAGGGATTGATTTGGTCGATTGGATTTGCTTCAATTGAGATTCATTCATTTTTGCATAAGCTTGTAATGATTGAGCAAAAACTGGTTCTAGTATAAGTTGGTTTTGTGTGTGAGTAGATGGTTCAAGGATATAGTTATTTGCCAGGTTAAAAGCTAAGGAAGGGCGTTTTAAGAGAGAATTTTCATTTGCGAATCATAGCTTTTTTTCTTGAAGTGATTAGTAACAAAGTAGATGTCCTCTCGTCTAAAGTGGCACTATCAGATACATAATTTTTTATGATGGGTGAATGTTATCATTTCTATCCTTTTTTAGGGAGTAGTTAATAAAATCACATTTAATTGCTCTTGAATCAAGTTTTTCTCTTTTTTGTGGGTTCGTATCAGGCAACCCTTCCAAAAATCTTAGGTGCAACGTTACTCTAGGTGTAAGATTGTCTCCTTAGCTACTAATAACTAGGTAGGATTTATCGGCAATAGTTATTTTCTTGTTGCTATTATAGAAAGCATATGAAATAAACTTGTACGAAGAGTTGGTATATGATTTGTATCTTGTGAATAAATAATTAATAGGCTAGGATTGGGTATTTCTAAGACTTTAGAAGTAAGAGAAGAGAAGATAATATCCAGGAATGCAAAATAGCTAGTGCCTATCATAAGCACAGTTTAAAATTGTGCAATATGAGGTTTGTCTTGAGGTCCAACTCAACCTTTTTTTGAAAAATTTGCAATGACGCTTATGTCTCGGTGTGCTACATAAGGCCACCTCATATAATGTTAAGGCCCATTTTTTCTTAATACTGGTGAGGCATACATAATTTGTTCTATGATTTTTCTAAAAATAAGTACAAGTCAAATAATCCTAATAAACATTTATTACGCAGTCATATAATATACAGCTGAGGATGTAGTTGAAGTTGCAACTATCAACATAGTTCCTGCTTTAAAATCTAATAAATATTTTTGTTATTTAACTTTGAATAAATAAAATAAAGATGATTGAGATTTAAGATGAGGAGAAGTGAGACAACATAGATACAAGTAAGGATGAGGCGAGGGAGAGTAAATCGTTATGCTATTGATTCTAATGAAAGGTCACTAAGTAGTAATAAGTGATGAAATTTTTTTAATTTAGAAATTTTGATATTTTTGACTAGTTATGCTCTTACTTTGATGGATAATAATAAGAGTGTGGATATTTATGTTGTCGAACTTATTTTGAATTTTTATATTATTATGGACTTTTACATTTATCTAACTCTTCTTATTTTATGATTTGTTATTTGTATGTTAATATGTTATATTTTAATCTATTAATAGGTTAGGTTGCTAATATTTTTCTTCTTATTACATGCTTTGAACTAGGTACAATAGTTTTTTTTTTTGCCATTTGTTAACTTTAAGGATTACTCCTCAATACATATGGAGGCTTATCCCTTGTCAGGCGGACCAAAAACATCTCAATTCTCAATTGCACATTTTTAAACTTTGCTCTTAAGAGCCATTATTAGTGACACCAACAAGTTTTTATATTTTGTTTTTCTTTTTTTCCTTAATGGTACATAATCTGTGATTTTTTTTGTGTTATAATTTTTTCTGGTGTTCCATATGTATGTCTTTTTCTTCTTTTATATGCCATGACAATGTTGTTCGGCTTGGGCTTTGTGGTTCGCCTTGAACTTCCAACATTTTTCTTTTTTCTAGTGAGCGTTCTTATAATATGCACGCTATATTGAATGTCAATTGACCGAAAGAAATCAAATTCAATTGGAATTCGATTCAGTTTTAGAGAAATAAATGGTTAATTTTGAAGGGAATTCTTCCAAGTTTGCATCAATAGATTAGCATCAAAATAATTTTTCTTTTCAACTTCAATAAATATACGAAATCATGGGAAACAAGTCAAAATTCCTCAGCTTATTTATATATTGTACATAAGAAACTACTTTTGCCTTTGTAGTACTTCTAAGCCTCTACTAAAATCTGAACATCATCTAAATCTGTCATGTGGCCTAGGCAAGCTTCAAACTTGTCTGGCCTTGCTAATTATAATCTTTGAATCATAACCAATGTTGCAATTTAAAACTGCAGTTCATGCAGCTATGTTGATGGCAGTGGAAATATTCATGATGTGGAAGTTCAGGATGTTCAAGCACCCAAAGCAGATCTTTTGTGTAAGATTTGCATTAAGTAGATCTGAACTCATACTCATGATTAGCTCTCTGTTAATAAAACTAAGGAAGATTTGCATACTTGCCACATAATTCCTATGTAAATATCTTTCTAACACCTAAATTTTGACTTTTTCATGAATACCTCTTTTCTTTTGCATCAAAAGGTGTATAGAAAAGAGGTATTTCACTTTTAAGAAGTTTGACATTTTGGTATTTTTTATGTGATAAGAAAGATTTTAGTGCTGGAAATGTAAAAATTGAAGTGTAGGTGTTAGATATGTAAATTCATGAGAATTTTATGGTATGCATGTAAACGCCCCTTCATTCAAAGTTTATTGCGTACTTGGTTGCCTAGAAAAGCAAAAGAAAGTGAATATCCTACTTAGTAGCAACTCCTTGAATTCAAGTTTTCTTTAAAGGCGATCATTAGACCGTAGTGCTCCCATGAAGTTACTGTAAAGTTGAAAGTTAAATGTTAATATGTTGTGCAGTTCCATTTGCTGAAAAGCTGATTGATGGGATAAATCAAAGTCAGACAAGGCGCCGAGCATTGATGCTTTTCTGTTTGGAATATTACAATGCACATGCACGTGTAAGTCCTTATTCTTTAGCACGTACTAATTTTATTTTGCTCATAGTTAAGTACAATGCAAACTAATATTTTTAAAAGCGAGCTTCCCGAGCAAAGCAAATTGCACCGTATGAAGGCCGCTTAAATGTTGAAGTTAATTTGCAGGTTATTTTTGAAATTTTTTAAACTTTTAATTATTACAGTAAACTATTAGAAGTTGTTTGAGATTTTTATTTGCACGTTATACTTTATATTTTATAACTGTTAATGAATTTATTTATACATCGATAATTTTGTATAACCTATTATCATTTTGGTTAATAAAACCGCTGCCATGCTTTACCATTTGAAGTAAAAATAAAATCTCATGTATAGTATTTTGGTTATTTTCTTAAGAACAAAGAAAGCTTGTAAATAGCCTTAATTAGTTTCTGATGAACTTCAATATTTTGGTTGCAGGATGCTTTAATGTTGTCGATTGATGAATACGGTTTCGATGTGCTTGCTAAGGTGGCCGAATCCATGGGAAGCAATGCCCAGTGCCCGCATTATGTCTGGAAGGAATTGAGGTTCTCATTTAAGGAAGAGGCAGCTGATCTCGAAGCTTTCTGTAATTTACTCGTTGGTTTGGAAGAAGAGGTTCTTCAGAGCGTTCGGAGCTACAGCGGTCTTTGTTAGGCTTCGCTAACCTCAGTTCCTTCTGGACGCAAAGATGGCATTATTTCTCTCTGCTGTGGAGCTCCTTCAAATGAAACTTTAATATTTAGCTTTAGGAGAAAATATTACATCCAAACTCGTAGTCTGCTATGTGGTAAGTGGGCATCACTATAATACACTGGTTGGGTAGGTTTTTCGGATGAGTGAGTCCTCTCAGTGGAATCCAGACGTAAATTTTGCATTTGAGTATAGATGTAATATTTTTTTCCAACTTTAAGCGATGTTTAGTAGCATCTTATTAATGAATTTAGTCGTTGGATTTAACTTAAATCCAACCAAATATAAAGGAAAAAATGAAACATAAATTCAATGCAATGTTAAATTGATCTCTTCAGGTTCTATCTATTTTTCCCGTTTTTAGTCTTTTTAAGAATGTAAATTTAAATTTAATAAATCTGATTAAAAGTGAGATTTAAAAATTTATTCCACCGTGATTAGGAATTTTAAATCAGAGATTTTAGGCGCTCTAATTTGAGGTGCCATGTGCGACCATTTTTTTTTTATTTTGTATTTATTTTTAATTTTAAATATATAAACATTGAAAATTTGTAAAGTCAAACATAAAATGCTTGACCGATCGAGAGTACGTCGGCCTTGCAATTGCGGTGATTCCCTTTCTAGAAATTTCTGATGGAAATCCACCGTTGGATCTACAAACCCGTGCTAATTTTGGACCGTACGATTTGGTTGTCGATAAAGGGTTGGTGTAATAGAGTTGGGGTCCTGATTGGAGGACGAATAAAATTTTGTAGCGTGCTTAATATGAGATTTGCAAGTATGTTATTTTTAAGTATAGGAAAAAGGGAAAAATGTTGAATACGTCTTACGTATGTAGCGCTGCATACGTCATGGTTATAGAGAGTGTACAGGATGGTTTTATCCGTGTTATATCATCTGTAATATTTCTATAATTTACATTTATCTTCTATTCAGTTTTACGGTTTTGTTTTTATATATTTGTAGGTTATAGATAGATTACATGTAGGTTATGAGAAGATTGCAGAGGGTATAATGCAGATATAACATTTGTATCCTCTATGTAACCCCGAAGTACCCAGTGTTGCGTAGCTGTTACATACGCAAATTTTTTTCCAGGAAAAAGAGGGTGCTTGGGTTATTTTAAATAAATCAAAATTTTATTTTGAAATAAAATATTTTATTTACATAACTAATAAAACTATCTATCTCTTCATAAATTCTCAATACAAAATGTTCATTTTATATTTATATTCATGTAAAAATGATTTCTTTTAATTTAAATGACCGGTAAATTGGAATTTTTATTCCATGCCATAATATTCTGTGATTGATCATATTATAATGAAAGATTTGAATTGGATAAAAAAAAAGAATTTTCAGCGATCAATTACTTAAAATTTTAAATATAATAGATTGGCCATTTATATTTAATTTTTTTTCTTTTTAATCATCTAAAAAATATTTGAAATTTTAAAATTTTAAATAGAATGAATTAATATCTTCTGTTTCAAAAAAAAAAAAAAGGATGCTTATAATATAAATTTTTAAATTTAGATAATTATAATGTTATATTTAAAATAGCCCCAAAAAATGGGTTGTATCTGTCAATACGTATAACTTTGATGGTGTGGATGTTAATGCCTCTAACAGTCAGAACATTCTAGAGATACTCGATCCTATATAAGATCTTTCCACCTCCCGTTTCTCTTCCTCTGTAGACCTCATTCTGAAACCCTAACTAGCTGCCGTCGCAACATCTCCCTCTCTCTTTTATTTTCTCTGCTCTCAGCTCTCAATCCTCTAGATATGGCCGGAAAGGGTGAGGGCCCTGCGATTGGTATTGATCTAGGTACAACGTACTCTTGCGTCGGAGTATGGCAGCACGATCGGGTCGAAATCATCGCAAACGACCAAGGTAACCGTACGACCCCGTCGTATGTTGCGTTCACCGACACCGAGCGGCTGATCGGCGATGCTGCCAAGAATCAGGTCGCTATGAATCCCATCAACACCGTCTTTGGTAAGCCCCACTATCTACTTTGATTTTTTATGGTTTTTATTTTTTTAACTATGTTTATCTATGTTACTTGTTCATGTGTGGAGAAGTAGTTGATTTCTTAACATGATCTCGTAATTTCTTGTCTATTTAAGTATCTTATAACATGCTCGTTTTATGAGGTTTCAGATGCTCCATATATTGTTTAGGAGGCTTAAAAGGGCTTTTGTTTGATCGATCTGTAAATAATTTACTTTAATTCTTTTATAATCTAACTAAATATTTTTTTTTTATTCTAGTCTGCAGGGTGTAATTTGTCTCTTGTTTAATAGATCACTTGTTTATTAATTTCAAGGAATGGATCATATCCCATAACCGTGATCTGCTATGTCTAGTAAACATAGTAGTCAATCGTTATTTGGTTGTGGATCTTTATGATGTCTAAGTTAGATCTGATGCTTGATAAGTTTTTTGTTCTAATGATTTGTTTGAAAGCGGTTACATCATTGTTTATCCGTTTTTATTAAGAATTTTTTTTGCTCCTAGTAGGTTTATCAGTTAGATTTTGCAAAATATCTGATATTATAGAGGATAAATTTGATTAAATTTTGGGAAACTGTTTGGCTATTTATTTCAAGATTAAAGTTAATTGGGGTTGTAATCTGGCCTAGTTCAATTTAGTATATCATGGATTGGACATGACTTGTACAAATCTTAATTTGTTCATGTTCAATTTGAGCTTGCTCCAAGCTATCACATTTATGTTCATATTTGGTTTGCTTAAAATGTTTTTTTATGATAATATTGAACTGTGCTTAGCTTGTTTGCATTAATGAATAAGCTAGATTTTGAATGGGTGTTTGCGCTTGAATCTTTTATATAAAGATAGTAAACTTGTTAAACTTTTGAATGGATATTTGATTTTTAATACAAAGTTGTCAACAGATAATTTATAAAGCTAGATAAATAAATAATTGAATAATTTTGAAATAACCACCATGCTAGTTTATGTGAAATAAATAAAATAATGTAGAAATTATTAAATGTCTTGCAATCAAATAATATAAGCAAGTATTAACAAACTATTCAATTGAAATAAAAATAGAAAGAAATTGCATTTATTTTATATGCATTTATATTTTAAATTATATTTTGTATTTAAATTGAAAAATATCACACTTTTTTTTTGCTATTTTGAATAAATGTTATTAAGAATTAATTGAGTAGAGGTCTAATATATTATCAATGTTAACATGTATTCTTATTCTCAAATTCTAATTGATATAAATTATTAAGTAGGGTACAATTTGAGAATGTTTATAATTTTAATTATCTTTGTCGAGTTTAATCATATTAATTTAATAATACAGCAACAATAATAACAAAACCTTTATCTCACTAAGTGACGTCAACTATATGAATCCTTTTTCTCTATTGCATCTAATTACTGTCATATTTTTATTTAATTCTAATGAATTAAGATCATTTTTTATACAATATGCTCAAGTCTTCCTAGGTCTATCCTTGTCTTTCTTAACATAAGTCGAATCTAAAATGTCTACTCTTCTCATTAGATCATCAGATGATCGACGTTTAATGTAACCAAATCATTTAAGACGACTTTCTCTAATTTTGTTCTTCATTGGAGCTACGCCAATCTTATCACAAATCTATTCTTTTCACATTTTGTCTCCAAGTATAAAGCCACTCATCGACCTAACCGATTTAATTTCTACAAAACTTAACTTATTTTTATGCTTCTTTTTTAAAAGCCAAAATCCAGGCCATAAAGTATTAAAGGTCTCACCACCATCTTGTAAATTTTCCTATCAGTCTAAAAGGTACTTTTCCATAACACAATAGGCGAGAAGCATTCCTCCACTTCAATCAACCAAGTTGATTTCTACTAATAACATTCCCACCTATATCTCCATCACTTTGAGCAATAGAGCTGTGATATCTAAAAAGTTCTAATAATTTGATCGCCCATGGTTATAATTCTCACTAGATGTACTACAACTATAATTACATTTGTTATATTCATTTTTAGTTCTACTCAAACAAAATTTTTTAAACTTCAATGTAGACTTTCATAATTCAAAGTTTTTCTTGAGTTTTCTTTATTGTTTTATTCATGAAAAGGATATCATCAACAAAAAGCGTTCGCCAAGGCAAATTCTCCTTTAATCTAAGAGAAATTGGAAAATATTTGGTCAATTCTCCTTCTGTTCGAACACAAGTAACATCTCTTCTATGCATATCTTTAAGAACTTGAATATAAGTCATCAACACCTTTCTTATGAAGAACTTTCCAAAGAGCATCTCTTGGAACCTTATTGTATGCTTTTTCTAAATCAGTAAAAATTATACATAAATTTTATTCTTTTTTTCTTTGTCATCGAACCTCTCAATAATTGTATTTCCATAGTAGACCTGATATTATGAGGAATCTTTGTAATACGTCTTAACTTGTGTTCAAATAGCACTTCAATTTGGATATTATTAGGTTCTACCGACTTCACTTTTGGTTTTTTAAAACTTTCTGAACTTTTTATTATTAATGAGAGGGTAAAAATGAAATATTTTATTATTACTAATGATATTAAGATCACTAGGTTGATCGTATTTTGAAAACTTGATCAAAAAAATTTATCAAAATAACTCACGAGCCTAAGTTGTATTTTTTTTAAGAAAAGCAATTTTTTATTTTCATCTTTACATTTAATTAAGTTATTATTTTGATTTTCTTTTTATTTGGTTAGCTTATACATGTATTTTTAACCCTTAATTTTTAATATATTCTGAAGATGATTAAATGCAGAATTTTTAATGTCACAGATTGTTCTTTTGGACTTCTTACGTGTCGTTTGATATTTTTTATCAATTCTTTAAACATTTACATTTGAACCAATTTTTTATAATATTGCTTCTTTTATTTTATCTTCTCTTGTACATTATTATTTTACGCGAAGTATTTCTTTTGTTACTTTTTAAAAGTGTTTGTTACTTTATCACAATTAAAATTTGCTTTTTACGAACTTCCTAAATTTTGAAAACTTGAATAAATTTAATAAAAATTTTCTTCAAGAAGTATCATTTATTTTAATTCTTATAAGTGATTCCAGAATTTATCTTTAGAACTTATACCTAAATTTATTTGAGGAACATATGCACTTATAATATTAAAAATCTTACTATCAATAATAATTTTAAATGATATAATTCTATTACCAATTCTATTTAGTTTTATAATAGTATTTTCAAATTCGTATCTATAATTAGACATATTTCATTTCTAGTGCGACTCTCACTTGAATATCAAAGTTTAGAACTCAAGTTATCAATCTCCTCGGCATTTTTTCTGACCGATTTAGTTTCTTGTATATATGAGATATTTATTTTTTTATCAATCATAATATCAATAAATTCAACTAATGCACCAGTGAGAGTATATATTTTAAGATCATATTCTAATATTTGTTTTATAAATTAACTTTTTTACAAGCATTCGTTCGTAATGTGGGAATTCTTGCTTACTTGACACTATATCTAGGGGCTGGTGTGACGGCTCTTACACAATTTTTACAGTATTTAAATCATACAGCGCGTTGTTTTCATGAGATGTCTAACATTTAGACAATGATCAAAAGGATTCACATCATGTTTTTTTTGACTAATTTTACGTTGGTTATCGACTACCCAACGCAATTATTCACTTCTCACATTCGGGGTTTTGTACTGGCAATTTTAGTGTCACTTTAATATCCTTAAATCTCAAAACCTTTGACAATAAATTAATCACAGCTAACAAATAGGGATTATAATTTATTATGTTTAAAATTATTAATTTTTTTAAGAATCAAAATACGCTCATTGCCTTACTATCCTATAAGAACTTATGTGAGCCATGTTTACAAGTTCAATCACTCAAAATCGAAATGAAGATAAAAATTCTATCTTTTATTAATAATAAATAGTAAGATGAAACTTGAAAAGACATCGTGCTAAGTGGATGGTATTTTGTCTAGAGTCATGTTTACAAGTTCAATCCTAATTTTAGGCTGTTTTGCGACCTTTATTCCCTTATTGCGGTCTGCAGTTTCAAGCTCTAAAACTACCCTGCATCCTTCTCTCTCATTGATTGTCCTTGGTTTCTGATCTAATTCCCTTGGTTTGGGCATTTTTATGTGGTTTTTGTGGTCTAAATGTGATCCCCCATGGTTTGTGAGATTTTTGTTTTTTTGGTTTAGGGGGTTTTGATTTGAAACCCCTTGGTTATTTTTGTGGCAATGTTGGTTTTGTTGTTGCTTGTATGGTTATTTGATTGTGTGTGTTCGAAGGTTTTATTTTTGTCTGCTTATGTTTATAGGTGGTTTTTTCTTTTCTTTGATGGTTTGATCGTTATTGTTGCTATTTTTGCGGGTTTATTTCCTACCTTGTGTTTTCTTAACTGTGTGGAGCCTACTTGATTATTTAGATATGAAGAGTAATTTCATAATAGCAAATACTTGTTATAATTTTTATTTCCTTGTTTTTCAGTCTTAAGTGATGTATTACTTCCTATGATAAAATAATAAATTTATGACTCTTGAACTTATGACATTTATTTTTCTTAATCTGTTTGAATTATTTCTAAGACTAAGGAGTTACAACTAACACGTGTACATAAGAGTATTATAGTTTTTATTATCAGAAACGATTGCAGCATAGTAAATCTATCCAACTGCTTCACCTTCACGATCTACTTCTTTCTAGCAACAATTTATTTTAAAATAGTTTCACAGCTGCTTATAAAAATAGCTAAGCTTTTCCCAAATCCACTCTACATCCATGCAAATGAAATTATAGACAAACACTATTAATAGGAAATGAAAATAAAAAAGAATAAAAAGCTAATAAAAAGTTATATTTTATACTTTTTTTTTTAGAATAGAATGAGTTAAATATAATTGAATATAGTTGTTTTTTTTTTCCTTTAGAACTAAATTTAAGCTGAACAAACTCAATTATGTCAACACAATTCAAAATCAAATAAGGAATTCTAGTAATTTTAAACATGAGCTGAACACGACATGCGACTGTTGCTCAAGCATATTCTGTTTACACCCTTATATTTAGAAAGTCTAAAATTTTTACTATCTTAATATTGAAGAAATGGATTGCACCGCTCATTTGTGCCCCCAAATAAAGTTACATCGTTATTTGCTGAACGGCCTATTCCTCCCGCCTTTGTCGGATTACCGATCTATAAATCCTAAGCATAATAATGCAAGAATTTTTCCAAAGAGTTTAGTGGCTCTTTTTTTGTTGTGATAATGAGCATTATAACTGAAAATAAACCAATGCAAAAGTGCTCTTGAGTGGACCATGCATATTGAAGAGGTTCCTGCTGTGGCTTTTGATTTGTATTGGCATGTTTGAGCTATCATGTTATTTGTTAGAATTTTGATAGTATTGTCTCCAGTATGATAGTTAGGTACCCTTTTCTACTACAATATTTTTTATTGTGAAGGACCTCTCATATGTTCTATCATAGGACTTTTCTAAGCAATTCCTCTGTTTTTTGCAGATGCCAAGCGATTGATTGGTAGGCGGTATACTGATGCTTCAGTACAGAGTGATATCAAGCTTTGGCCCTTCAAAGTTATTCCTGGACCTGGAGACAAGCCCATGATTGTTGTCCAGTACAATCCAGTACAAGGGAGAAGAAAAGAGAAGAAAAGCAGTTTGCAGCTGAAGAAATCTCATCAATGGTTCTAATTAAGATGCGTGAGATTGCTGAGGCCTATTTAGGATCCTCTGTAAAGAACGCTGTTGTCACTGTTCCCGCATACTTCAATGACTCGCAGCGCCAAGCCACAAAGGATGCTGGTGTCATTGCCGGTCTTAATGTTATGAGAATAATCAATGAGCCGACTGCTGCTGCCATCGCCTATGGCCTTGACAAAAAGGCTTCCAGCGTAGGTGAGAAAAATGTTCTCATTTTCGACTTGGGCGGTGGGACTTTCGATGTCTCTCTCCTCACCATCGAAGAGGGTATTTTTGAAGTCAAGGCAACTGCAGGAGACACTCATCTTGGTGGTGAGGATTTTGACAATCGCATGGTTAACCACTTTGTTCAGGAATTTAAGAGGAAAAATAAGAAAGATATCAGCAACAATCCCAGAGCTCTTAGGAGATTGAGGACTGCTTGTGAAAGAGCAAAGAGAACTCTATCTTCGACTGCTCAAACCACCATCGAAATTGATTCTCTATACGAGGGCATTGATTTCTACACCACCATCACTCGTGCCAGGTTCGAGGAGCTTAACATGGATCTATTCAGGAAGTGCATGGAACCTGTGGAGAAGTGCTTGAGGGATGCAAAGATGGATAAGAGCACTGTTCATGATGTGGTTTTGGTTGGAGGATCCACTAGGATTCCAAAGGTGCAGCAGCTGTTGCAGGACTTCTTCAATGGGAAGGAGCTCTGCAAGAGCATCAATCCCGATGAGGCTGTTGCCTATGGTGCCGCTGTCCAAGCTGCCATTTTGAGCGGTGAGGGCAACGAGAAGGTTCAGGACCTCCTCCTGCTCGATGTGACTCCTCTCTCTCTTGGTCTCGAGACTGCTGGTGGTGTCATGACAGTCTTGATTCCAAGGAACACCACCATCCCTACCAAGAAGGAGCAGGTCTTCTCGACCTACTCAGACAATCAGCCTGGTGTCTTGATCCAGGTATATGAAGGTGAGAGGACTAGAACAAGGGACAACAATCTGCTCGGCAAATTTGAGCTCTCTGGCATACCACCTGCTCCCAGGGGTGTTCCTCAGATTACTGTTTGCTTCGACATTGATGCTAATGGTATTCTGAATGTTTCTGCTGAGGATAAAACAACTGGGCAGAAGAATAAGATCACAATCACCAATGACAAGGGCCGGCTGAGCAAGGAAGAGATTGAGAAGATGGTTCAGGAAGCGGAGAAGTATAAATCTGAGGATGAGGAACACAAGAAGAAGGTGGAGGCCAAAAACACATTGGAGAATTATGCTTACAACATGAGGAACACCATCAAGGATGAGAAGATTGCCTCGAAGCTTGCTTCTGATGACAAGAAGAAGATTGAAGATGCGATTGATCAGGCCATCCAGTGGCTTGAAAGTAATCAGTTGGCGGAGGCTGATGAGTTTGATGACAAGATGAAGGAATTGGAGGGCATCTGCAACCCCATCATTGCCAAGATGTACCAGGGAGCTGGACCTGATATGGGTGGAATGTCTGATGATATTCCAACTGGTGGTGGTAGTGGTGCTGGTCCCAAGATTGAAGAGGTCGATTAAAATTTTAAACTTATAGTTATATCGCAACTTGTTTGGATTCACTTTACTGCAGACTTATTTTCATTTGTTCTCGTGTCTCTTCCTTTTGAAAAACTTGATATTAGGTGTTTGTTGTGCACGGCCTAAAGTTTAGGCCGTGTTTGCTCGTCTTTGACAATTTTTATTCTATGGTTATATCGTTTTGTGTTTTACCATATTTTAGTAATGTTATGGATTTCTGCTTTATTATCTTCTATATCTACTCCATCTGAAACTTGTGTAATTGCAATATTTTGGGGAGTGTGTGCCTGAGCGGCTGGTTTGAGAAGAAAGTAGCAGGCAATGTGATTTATGATAATATGATATTTAATGGAGTATTTGTTATCTGGATCCAGAGGAACTCGATAGTTTTATATCAAATCAAATATCCAATTCAAATTTATGGGAGAAATTTTCTGGAAGGTGGTGGTTGCTTCTTTGTATTGCTTGTTGTGGGGGGAAAAAATAATCTTTTTCCATTTTATATGCTGGTTACTTTTGAGCAATTTACTTCATTTAACGACATATTTATTGCTGTGTATTTCCAAGTGGTTTTAATACAAAAATCCAAAAACTTAGCTACAGCTAAGGCAGTCAAAACTGCTCGTCGTTCGCGGTTACCCTTGTTAAATAGTTGTAATCAATTCGTTCTTTAAACAAACTAGCTGATAGAGCAGAACATAAAAAAGTATGTTGGTTGGCGTATTGCTTGATTTGAAATAATTATATATATATATATATATATATGAGAATAAATATTATTTTTAAATAATTTAATAAACTATAAGGTTATAAGAATTTATAATAAATTAAAATTATTTTTTAAAAAAATTTAAAATAAAAAATTCCATTTAAATAAATATATTAATATAAACATGTCGAAATGATTTGTTCATGTAACACAAACTGTAATCGTGGCTCTTTTACACCCCTGGTTACAGCAAAAGCTCTCTGATGAATGCTCCCCAATTTAAACATTTTTGCCGTCGTTTCAGATGTTTGATGAACTGAACAGTATAATGAAATGTTAGGGCAGTAGTACTTAATTTCTTTTATGAAAGCCTAAAATATTATTTTCCATTTTTAAATACTAATAATATCCGAACAAGGAAAATGTGAAGCTCACAGCAAAGTTTTTTTTTTATAGTAATCATAGATTAGGGCAGAATTAACGTTCTCTCTAATCTTTTTAAAATTGGCATCTCAGTAATTCAAAACCACGTATTAAGTAATCTTTGCCGTTACGTGCATAACTCAGCAGCCACTGGAACACAACGACGAGTACAAGCACTTCGATTGGGAGAAGCCAATCGGATCGAAGACTCTGCTAAGATGAACTAAATGCATAGGAGATCAAGGATTAAAATTGCAAACTTTAGCTGGACAGAAACTTAAAAATCTTCCTAGGACTGGGATTAAAAGATGTATTACAAGCTAATGGAATTTTGTGGAACAACTTGAATGTTGTGGCGCTTTTCCTTCTTCTTCTTCTCCCCTTTTTATTTTCTATTTTTTATTTATTGGATGTTTTCATCAGATCCAAAACAAATGAACCGTCTCACAAAATATGAAGACCAACATCAATTCGTCCGAGGCTGATGGAACAACCAGGACGGTAAAAAATGTTCTCAAATTAGACAAAAGGTGGAATTTTGTCACCATTAAATTACAAAAAAGAAGAAGAAAATTAGAAAAAAAAAAAAAGGCAAATGTGAAACCAAGACGGCGGAAAATATGTTGACCGATTGGTGGCTCAACCATGCGTAGGAGATTTGTCCTTAGGCTCCACCGTCGGTAAGGTCTGCGGTTCAAAACATGAGCATGTTAAGCTTGGCATATCGTCGAGCAGGTTATGTGCACTTTGAGATAAATATCATCGGAATGAAGGGGGAAGAAGCGTAGGTTTTACGAACCAGGTTGGGTTTGTATATGTTGTGGACTACGGAGGCACCGGCGAAGAGGGACGCGATTACCACTGCACAAGACCAGGCTAGCGACGGCGTGCCCGTCAGCTGTCGCCCGCCGCCGAACCTCTTCGTGGTGCTCATCCTCCCTCTCGATTCCCCTTCTCGCATGCAAAACTGTAACAAAGCAGCAGCTTTCACTCAATCCTAATCAAATAAACCTATGTTTTGCATGCATACCACACAATTCTCATGTATTTAGCTCAAATATCTGTGGACTAAGCTGCCTATTTTTTAATTTTTAGACTATTTATTTATTTTGGGAAATTATGTACATTTTCTTAGGAAAAAAATATTTTTACATGAGAACTGTCCATTTTTCAGAAAAAAGAAAAAAAAATTAAGTACAGTTTTTACAGATGTGCACATGATGCATCATACCAAGTAATATAAAAGTTTATTTTGTTATAAATTCTTTGGGGCTATTTGGTTTCAAGCATTAGGAGTATAGAGTAATTTAGAAGTATAGGACTTGAGATTTTAGATATTTGATTAGAAGATGAATACGTGTAAAATACTTTTTGAGAGATTTGTAATTTGACTTGTAGTTTGTTTTCATGCTCACACTGCCCAGCTATAAAAAGAAAATCATAGTAATAACAAAAACAACTACAAACCTTTTATCCTATTAAAAGGTAAGAACTGATTATTCAACAAAAATCTGCCGACTACCTAACACAACCCTTCATTTTGATGAATATAACTCGCTGTAGAAAAACACAAACTCACACAAAGCCAAGCCACATTCAATCTAATAAGTTTCTGGATTGGCTCGAAGCAATGAGGACCCCAATAAAAAATATTTGCTTTACACAACATCTATATTTATCCTCAACAAAAACACCACATTACCATCTTCATTTTCATTTCATTTCCTTTGTTAGTCAATCAAAATCAATGCCCCAACAAGAAATAAATATTACAAAACTACAGTAGAGATTATTAAAGAGACAAATTACGAGAAATTGTTCAGTAGTGATCATGCAATAATTTATGAAAATAGGCAAAAATTCAACAGAGTTCAGAAAAAGATTCCTGAATGATGAACAAAACACAAAACTAAACCCAAGAAGTCACATTACATCACAGATTTATATTCTCTCTCTCTAAACTCAAACAAAGAAATTTATTTAAAGAAAAAAAAAGATGAAACTTCAGAAGAAAAAAAAAGCTTCAGCTTCACTCCACTTTAGTTGTAGCATTGTCTTCATCTCCTCACTTTTTCTTCTCGGAAACACCAGCAGATCTGCAGAACAAAAAATTTAATGTTATGAATATTACTATCGGCATGAATTCTATATAGAATAGCTTCAGAGAAGGCTGCACAGTCCAAGTTGTTGAAATTTAAACAAATTAATTACAGCAATTCAGATATTGGGATACATACGACCCAATTCGCTTGTATTTGCGTATCTTACAGCTAAACTTTACTTCTACATTTAGACCACCCAAATCTTTCATATCACATCAAAAACACCACTATTATGACATTTAAAAAGAGAAATACTGCTTTATATGCATATAGGCATGGGGACATTTACATACATACCACTCAATTCGCATGTATTTGCATGTCATACAGCTACACTTTACTTTTTACCTTTAGTACACCCAAATCTTTCATATCACATAAAAAATACCACTATTTTGATTTCTAAAAAGTAAGATGGCCTTTCTATATATATAGATTGTTAGCATTTACTGTATGGGATACAGTAGTTATTGTGTTGTGCGTGCTTTCTGTATCTTGCCATCTTTCAATATATATGATGGTAGGTGTTCACTGTTGTAATGAACAAAATCATTATTATTTCTTCTTTCCAATTTACCTTCTCTGCTATATTTCTGTGTTATCTGTTTTTCACCAAAAGCCAGATTTCATTCATGGTATCAGAGCTTCTGTGCCTCACGGCACCTCGTCTCTCATCTTATTGCTACAGGCTCTTCTCTCCCTGTCGGTGCCACTGCACACAACCTCTTCAAGGTTCCTAAACCGAAAATCAGCTTTTTCATCTCTTGTCCAAGAACTTTCTCTTTCATCTCTTGATTGGGTATTGGGATCCTATTCCATCATCAGGTGGGGTTTTCATATTAGGCTCTACCCTTTCCTTTTAAAGGATCTGTATCCACTATTCCTGCATTTCCTTTTTTTTATTTTTTTGCTACATTTTTCTATTTTCTCTCTACCGTCCGATTATTAGGTTTGCGGTTTAAGAAGGCTCAAAAATTTCATGATTTCCCTCTGTAATATTATTTTTCATTCTCGGTTTTTTTTCCCCTTAATCTTTCACCATCCTGTATTTTCTCTTATATTCTTTGGTTCCATGGATTCTACCTCAATCAATTCGGCTCATATTGTTGCCTCCCCCACTAATCCTACCTCTCTACCTTGAGATCATCCTATTCCCACACAGCTCAAGTTCCTTATCACTCGCATCAAGAACAGCATATCCACACCCCTAAATGCTGAAAATCACATCACTTGGAGCTCAAGTTCCTTATCACTCACATCAAGAACAGCATATCCACACCCCTAAATGCTGAAAATCACATCACTTGGAAGGCTCAAGTGCTGAAATTATTCAAAGGCTGATGGGTTTGAAGGGTTCCTGACCGGAAATCGCTATCCACCCGCCTCTACGGTTTCTGATTCTTCCAGTGGTGAGCATGTCAAACATGCTTATACTCAATGGATGATAATTTACCAAAACCTTGTTGCCGCTCTCTATTCAATTATCTACCCATCCATTCTTCCTTATGTCCTTCATCTTGACACTTGCACTGCCGTTTTTATCCTTAATCATCATCTACAATCTACCAACCGATCCCACATTCTAAAAATCAAAAATGAATTACATAATCTCAAGATGCAAGGAAAGACTATGCAACAATATCTCTCGAATATCAAACAAAGAGTCAATCTAGTGGCTGCCGCAGGAGTGGTTGATCCCGAAGACATTATTTTATGCACCATCAACGGGCTTCCTTCCAACTACCACACATTCAAAACTGCTACTTGCACTGCCCTTCAACACCATTTCGTTGATCTCTACACCCCTTCATAAGCTTACATCTACTAATTTTCGTGCCATCACTGTTACAGCTAACGGATATGCTGCCAAAGATCTACAGACTCACAAAACGCTCCTTGAAAGATCGTGTGTGCAAGGACTCTATCCCATCCCTTCATTGGATACTTCTTCAACGAGATCTCTTGCTCTATTCCCTATCCAACAAGTTCCCAATCTCTAGTATAAATGCCTCGGCCATCCCAGTCATCAAGTTCAACACCTTCTCAAGCACTGCATTCCCTCATTGAGTCATGAAATTCTGCCATCAAGTTGTACGTCATGCCGCTTGGCCAAAAGTCGCAATCTAATGTTCTTGGCTTCCGCCACTTGAGCCTTGCATGCTCTACACACTATTCATTATGATGTATGGGGACCATCCCCAAACTCCTCTCTACAATCTTTCAGATATTATGTAATATTCATTGACGACGGGAGTAATCATCAAAATGCAATATTTGTTGATGATTGATGATCACTCCCATTTCTCTTCGATTTACTTGCTCAAACATAAAAATGAAACTTTGGCCAAATTTGTTAGAGTTTAAACAACTGGTTGAAAATCACATTAAAATTCTTAAAACTGATGCATGTGGTGTATACATTAATGATAATTTTACCAATTTTAACATTTCCCAACAATACACTAGCTCTTACAACCTGGAATAGAACGGTATCGCTAAGCGTAAACATCGTCATTTACTTGAAACCACTCGTACTCTCCTACACGAGGCCTCTCTTACCTCATACTTTATCGGCCGACACTATTCTTACTGCATGTTATTTGTAAATCGACTTACCTCCAAAACCACTCAAATTAGATCCCCATAAGAATGTCTTCATAACAAACCTCGCACTTATAATCATCTTAGTCTTTGGATATCAATGTTTTCCATGGCTTCATCCATATTCTCAACACAATTTTTCTCCTTTTTCTAAACAATGTGATTCCCTAGGATATGTCGCTACTCAAAAAAGCTAATGTCTTGATCCTCACACTCACAAAATTTACATATCATGTCACATGTCATATTTGACAAAACCATATTTCCCTACCAACAAATCTCATCTCATACCACTCTCACATCCTCGATTCCATCTCAATTACCTCCACTCTTGTTAGTTCCCACTTCTTTGCCACCGGTTTCTTTGAGTAGGACTAGTAAAAATTCCATTCCTCTCACTCCCTCTCCTACTCCCTCCCATCCCTCCAATGAACCTAATCGACCGCCTCCCTCTCTTCTCACTCGGGTCAGGCTACCGCTTCAAATCTTTCCTCTCAACCTTCGTCTCATATTCCTAATCATCATATGATTACTCGCTTTAAAACCGATCATCTCAAACCTAAACAAATTATGAATCTTACTCATCAATTACAACATTTTGATCCAACTTGCTATGTCGCAGCCGTCAAACATCATCACTGGCGACAAGCTATGCCTAAAGAATTTCAAGTTTTACAAGCTCAAGATACTTGGGTTTTAGTTCCTCCTCCCTATAATCAAAATCTTCAAGGTTGTAAATGGACCTACAAAACCAAATGTCTTGTGGATGGTTTTGTTGCACATTACAAAGCTAAACTTGTTGCTCAAGAATTCAAACAACACTAGGATCTTGATTACAATGACACCTTCGAACTTGTTACTAAAATGCCTGCTATTCAGGTTCTCCTAACTGGCATATTCTTCAGTTGGATGTCTAAAATCTTCAAAGTTGTAAATGGACCCACAAAACCAAATGTCATGTGGATGGTTCTGCTACACATTCCAAAGCTAAGATTTTTTGCTCAAGAATTCAAACAACACTATGGTCTTGATTACACTGACACCTTCAATCCTATCAAAAAAATGCCTACTATTCGAGTTCTCTTAACTGGCGTTTTCTTCAATTGGATGTCCAAAATGCTTTCCTTCAATGTCACCTACTGATACTATTTATATGGAGCAACCCATAGGTTTCACTAATCATATCAATCCTTGTTATGTATGTAATCTTAAGAAAGCTTTGTATGGTCTCATACAGGCTCCCAGGCTAAGTTCGCCACTTTCACTAATTATCTTAAACATCTGAATTTCAGTCCTAATAATGTCGACTCCTCATTATTTTGCTATCATCAGAAGACCATTCACATTTATCTTCTTATTTATGTTAATGATATTATTTTCATTGGGAATCATCAAGACACGATCAACATTATTCTTCACCAGCTTCAACAACAATTTAAGATAAAAAATTTGGGCATCATTACAACCTTCTTATGTTTCACAACTCTTTTCATATCTTTTGGTCTTCCTCTTTATCAAACTACCTATGCCAATAAGCTCTTGCATACCTCCGATATGACTAATGCTAAATCTGTTCAAAATTCTTCCATCTCGCGTCAAACCATGTCGGCTCCTGATCTCACTCCTTATCATGATCCCTCCTATCACATACTTGTTGGATCATTAAAGTATCTCACAATCACTCAACCCGATCTTTCCTATGTTGTCAACCAAATTAGTCAAACTATGCACCAACATATCCAACACTCTGCTAAAGCGCTCATTTAAATATCTTCATTGCACTCAAAACCTCAACTTAGCCATTATCAAAAGCAACCTCAAGTTAAGGGCATATGTTGACTATTGGGTCCACCACAGGTTATTGTATTATTCTTGGTGCTAATCTTATTTGTCTATTAAAAAGCAACAAAATGTAGCTCGCTCCTCCACTGAAGCTGAGTACTTTTATTTTTAAGATGTTTAAGTATGGAAAGTTTAATAAACCAATTGGAAGTGTTATGTTGCAGATTTTTAATAAATTCAATATCTCTATTCTGCTAATTGTAAACCTGTTACTAACTTGGTTATGTGGAAGAAAACTAATAGAGGTGTTCTGAAGTTCAAAACAAATGGTAGTTGGAATAATTATTGTGCCATTGCCATGGCCGCTACCGACATTATTTGGCTACGATGTCTGCTACAAGATTTTAATATTCAGAATACTCCTACTATTACTCCGCATTGTGATAACACCTCCGCAATTGCTCTCGCCAGCAATCTATTGTTTCATTCCAAGTCCAAGCACATAGAAAATGACTGCTACCACATCAAAAAATGCATTCAGAAAAATCAGATTATGATTCATCATATTACTACTACTGATCAGCTTGCAAACATCTTTACCAAACCTCTTTCCAATAATAGACTTAAGGAAATCCGCAACAAACTAACCATCTCTTCACCAAATTATTTAGTTTGAGGGGGGATGTTAGCATTTACTACATAGGATACGTTAGTTATTGTGTTCTGCATCTTGCCATCTTTCTATATATATGACGGTAGCTGTTCGCTGTTGTAATGTAATCAAATCAATCCTATTTCTTATTTCCACTTTACCTTCTCTGCTATATTTTTTTGCTGTTTGTTTTTCACCAGAAGCCGGAAGTCTTCCATAGATAAGGTGGCATATATATTAAAATTGAAGTTTAGAGTTAGATATGTAAATACATAGGAGCTACGTGGTATGTAGGTAAATCTTCCTTCAGATAAATATTATAGATGCTCATATCTATTCATTTCCACTTAGTGCAACATGTGATGCATTAACATTATACTACATTTTGCACATACCGTTTTGAGAAAATTTAAATCACATTACTCTCCTCATTGATTCCGATTCTTTTCAATATATTAAACTTCCGCCATTATATAATTCAATTATTTCTCACTCTATGCTTCTAACCGCAGCAATATCCATCATGATGGCTGTATCCTCACTGTTATGGTGCATTTCTAAAATTGATTGATTATAAATGTCAAAAAAACATAAAACCAACACAAATATAAATGGCAAAAATTAAAAAAAAAAAGTGCTCAAACTAAAAAAATGATTTAGCAGGTGATATTTGATCTGATCATATTCAGACAAAATGACAAATAAAAATATTCACCAATAAATAGCAAAATCTAAGGCGAAAAACAAATGATGCTAAGAACTATAGACCCTAGAGCCAAGATGAGGATGGAAAAAGAAAATGAGGTGATAAGTTAAGGAATGGCGATTCCAGTTATCTAAATAGTGAATAGAAATCAGAAGTTATACTTTATTTCAAGAATTTTAAATTAAGTTTTTCAAAAATCATGCCAAAGGTTTTTATAGAAATCTATTATCATTTATATAGTCTTGCAATGTTTGATACTCTCAAGACTTTGTAGGTTCCTAAATCAAAATATAGTTTTGTTAGCTCTCCAATTGTTGGAAACAGCTCAAAATCTACCATTTATAGTCTTGCCATGTTTGATAATCTCAAGAATTTGCAGGTTTTTAAATCAAAATATAATTTCGATGGCTCTCCAATTGTTGGAAACAGCTCAAAATCTAACTTCATAAGCAATCAAATATAAGAGCAGTAAAGAGTAATGGCTTGATTTTTATGCAACATTACAGCAGTAAACAAATAACACAAGGGAAATTTGCATGCATGGTATCTCACACCTAAACTTTCATACATGCATAAATACACATCACTTTAGTGCTTTATACCTATGCATGAAAAGGTGTATTTCACTCTTTAAAAGTTGTGATAGTGCTATTTTTTTATGTGATGTTAAAGATCTGAGTGCTATCTGTGTAAATACAAAAGATTAGGTGTGAGATATGTAAATACATAAGAATTATGTGCTATGCAACTAAATTCCCCATTAAAAAAAGTGTCAACTGCAAAACAAAACTGACCTCATCTTCCTCAGAACATTAGCCATCTCCTCTCTCTTCTTCTTGGCTCTTTTGTGTGTACCCAACTTTCGCTTTGCCACCTTTAGTGCACGCTTGTCCTTGCCAACTTTCAGAAGCTCGGTGATCCTCTTCTCATAAGGAGCAAACCCAGCAACTTCCCTGATTAAGTTCCTTACAAAATGAACCCTCTTGCTAGTTTTCTGAAATTTCATATCAACAAATAAGCCCGCATACATAAAGCATATCATATAAAAAATTCAACAGACATGAATGACTAACAATTGCAAAAAAAAATTAAGAAAGGCCGGAATGATTTGAAGATTTTCATTAAAATTGTTTATATTTTCATTATTAATGCTTGATAAAAAAGAAAATCAAGTTATTACACAGCAGATACCTAAAAGAGAAATAGGTAAATTCATCAACTCGATTGAAAAATGTAAAGCAAGAATACAAGCTTCCAGGATCCACTATATATTTTAAAGTCCCAGTATCTATATGTATTCTAGGTCCTGATGTTCAAAAGCTGAAAACATTTCGTCTAAGAAAAACAGAAAATAAAAAATTTTCATTACTTGGGGCTGATTTTAAGAATATTCTTCAGAAGTTATGCTAAGGAGCAGATTGTAGCCAATGGCGCTCGCTGATATCTCAAATAGAAGTTTGGAGAAATTATTAGCTGCGGATAAAGATGAAAGTAATTAAGCGCACTAGATGAACAATTATATAAACTTTTTTATGGTTGATTATTTGTATACTTGAACACGTTTGGACAATTTTTTAAAAACTGAACAAGGTTGAACACTGACTGTTGTTAAAATATGCTTGTAAACCAGCCCATTTATTGCTTAATAAGTAGCTATCTAAAAACTAGATAAATGCTCACTTAATGTTGACTTAATTAGTTATTAAATGACTTAGATTATCCTCTCACGTTAACCATTTAACATCTTATACACTTCAAAAAATTCAATATTATTACATGTACAAATATGATGAAAAATTCAAACAAATAGATAGATTGGTAGGTTTAATTTTTTCTTTTATTAATATGTAAATTTTACCGAATAAGGTAAATAATAAAAAATAAATTATGTCAATTTTCATTAAATTAGTGAATCAAACTATATTTAGTAAATATGTTTAAATTGTTAACTAGTATTTCTTTAGTAAGGCTTAATTAAAATTTGATTATGGCTCAAACTTGATAATAAAATTAATAGACAGATTTGAACAAGATTTTAAAACTTGTGTCATGTTCAAACTTGGGTCGAACTTAATAAAAAATTAAATGAACAAGTCTAAGAAAATCAATACTTAGTTCGACTTGGTTTATTGACAACCCTAAGGGCAGGCACCGCACCTTCCTCTTATGCTCGGAGCCAATATCACAAGGACTAACATTGGCCTAAGTTCAAAAAGAGATCACACAAAATGAATAATCGACAAAGGTAAGATTTTTAGCTAAGCAAAAACTTCGTACCTAATTTTGCAAGAAAGCCCATTTGATGAGGATAGACAGACTTGCATCCGATAGTTGATAATTAGATTGATGACACTTACTCTCCATCAAACTATAGCATCGTTGCTACAATTCATTTCACAATTTGCAATTTCCCAAATCTAATATAAGTTTCCCTAATTAAAGAATTCATCCAAAAGACAATTTTTCACAGACTACCATTGTTTTTTGTTCATGGAATCAATGTATCAATCCCTAATTTTTTTAGGGCTTCTGCTCTAATCTTCAAACTATAAAACATTAGGGTTGTCAAAACGGCTCGTTGTTCGTGAACAGCTCGTGTTCGGGTCGTTAAGTAGTTCATGTACGGTTCGTTCACTAAGCAACCGAGCCGAACACGAATAATTTTTGTGCGCTTGACATATAAACGAGTCAAACACGAACAAAGATTTGTTCGTTCGTATTCAACTCATTTTGGCTTTAAATAATTAAATTATTTATATAAATACATATAATGAGTATTATTTTTAAACATTTTAATAGAGTACAAGGCTATAAAGATTCATAATTAATTAAAATTACTGATTACAAATAGAATAAAATATAATAAATTTTATTGAGATGAATATTTTAATGTAAAAAATAAGATTTAAATCTTGTCCTACCCTTAACATCTACGGTTATATGACTAAGGTTGTCAAAATGGGTCATTGTTCGTGAACGGCTCATCGATTCGATAAGCAAACGAGCCAAAAGCAAACAAATCTTTTGAGCTCGACATATAAACGAGTCAAACACGAACAATGATATTTTTTAACAAGCAGATCAAGAGCCGAGCGTGGGCTCGCTCAAGCTCGACTCATTTACACCCCTACATAACATCAACGTGATTCATAGACAAAAGCGCCACCTTATATAATATATCTATCGAGTCTTTCATATATTTTCTTTGAGGTTTGGAAAAGTATTAGCACATGACAAAAGTAATTTTTTACATAAAAGTGAGGCATGTACACTATTTTTAGAAAACAAATAGTTGTGCATATAAAAAAAATTATCAAAAAATATAATTGAAATCCAATGGTGTACCAAAAATGTTTACTAGTATTTTACGGGTTGTCACACCCATGTAGATATGCTATTTTTCATGATTATTATATTCCATTGTTCTAAAAATGTATGTATAAGGCATGATCATTTTGAGCAGCATACAAGTTAGGATATACGATTTTTGAAAATAAATGAAATTTTCCTTACAAATATTATTACAATTCATAAGACACATTTTTTCAGTATCACCCACCTGAGAAAGGTGTTACTTCGCAAAATTTAAATTTCAATACAAATGATAAGTTTATCTAATTTTTATGATGTACAAAAATGTGAATGAATTTAGTCAAAATTTAAACATTTCTTGTTCAAAACCTATCTCGATATTTGCAACATATCTCGAGATCATGTTTGATGATAGATGAAAATTTGTTGAAGTTATATCAGTTGCTCCTCTATTTTCGAGCAAGGCCAGCTTCTTCGTTCAAAAATATCAAAATCTGAAGCTATATATATATATATATATATATAGTAAACATGTATGATGTCAGAAACTAGGCAAAGCTCAGTTGATAGTGTCGATTAACTAGGCATAGCTTAGTTGATAGCGTCACATTAATCGATTGGTAGCAAGGAATTTTATCTTCTTCCATTTTATATTATACTTTTCGATTTATATAAGATTATAATAAGCCTATATAATATAAGTAATGCGCACAGCTTAGTTGTAGCATGGCTCCCTTACTATGCAAACAGGTTCGAATCCCCTCTTTCCCATATTATTTGTACTTATGTCGTGAGCAGTTTGGCCCTGAGAAGCAGGTCGATGAGTCGGGCCTAGACGGTTCGAGCGACGGGTATGGGCGAGCCGAGCGGGTTTGCTCTGAGGGATGGGTCAGCGGGCTAATATCAAGTCAGAGCGACCCTAGGACTAGCCCAATAGAGCACGCCCGCACCACGTCAGCAATTCGTGGGAATTATAACAAGCAGCTGAGATTTAGGCGATTGACCTAGATGGTAGATCTAAGCGCAAGATAAAGCGGTGGGGATCTAAAGGTGGGCATCCAAAAGACCAGATCAGGTGGTTGGATAAGGAGATGAATCCAAGGGCTCTGATTAATTTGAAATTAGGCTAGATTTGGGTCGAAAAGAGGCAAAGCAAAGATTTGGTTCCCTTGGGTCTATAAAAAGGGGCCAAGAATGAGGGGAAAACAACGCCAAAAAGAGAGGAAGAGGGATGAGAAGAAAGAGGAAGAGAGAGATCCAAGTGAGGAGGCCCAAGAGGAGAAAAAATATGTGTGGAAGGGAGGAGGCCAAATAGAGAAGCCCAAGAGAGGAAGGAGCGAAATCGGCACAAAAGGAATAAGACAGAATAAGGGAGGAGGCCCAAAAGAGGAGGAAGAGGAGATAGAGAAGAAAGCCGTCCCAAAAACTGTCCCCAACACTGCCCATGGACAGCCAAGATCTTCTTTCATACCGTTGTAAAGAAGCAATAAGTCGTCGTAAAAGTTTTCTCTGACCTGCCGAACAGAACATCTAAAGATCTTTTGTGATCTTCCTTCGCGTTGCTATGAAGTGGAAGGTTAAAAGAATTCTCTTTCTTGTAGTTATGAAGAAGCAGAAAGTCAACCCGAAAGTTGTCATCGACCCTACCAAGCAAGACATTCGGGATTTACTTTTGTAATCTTCTTTCATGCATCTGTGAAGAAGAAGGTTATCTCCGACTGTGCTTAACAGGACATCCAGAATCCTCTTTTTTGTTATTGCCATGACGACATCTGGAGAATCTTGCCTTGCTGAAAACAAGAGGAAGTGTCAAAACCTCAAAAAGGCGGTGTTGAAGCCGACGTAGTGCAATTTGATTATGTTTCGGAAGAAGTACAACTTCCTGAATGTTATAATGGTGAAGTTTTCAACCCCAACTAACTCAGCATACACTCCCCCTACTAGATATGAGACGTCATTCACTAAGTGATTGATCTTGCAAGTCAGCATGTAATTCCCGTCGTCGCCTAAGTTAATGGACATCTTGAAGGAGACTAAACTTTGCATTGCATTTTTTTTGCCTAGTGGCAATGATCAACACTGGATTAATCATTTTTTTTTAAAACATGAGTCAACATTGACGCTAAAGATTTTGGCCTAGTTGTGTGAACTTGTTAGCAACGCACATGACAACGTGTTTTTCAGAAACAATGCATTGGATTTTCACTGAAAGAATCCTATGAGGTTGTGGTTCGTAAGATTCTTCTTTGCTAGGAATAACCGGAGGTTCAGCAATAGACGAGGGAAGTTACAGCAGTTGATCGTCTCTCTCCATACCACCAAGGAAGTAATGTTTTGGATGTTAGGATTTCATAACCTTAAGAAGATGTAGTTTGAGGTGCAACATATCTACGATCTTGTAAGCAAGTAATCACTATTATAGGTCAAGCTTTCATTCCGTTCTGAGCGATCTTCGGTCGTGTAATTTAAGAAGTCTATCAAGAGGCCCCCAGAGTTCGATCCAGCGGAACCCCCGTAGCGTTTTTTACCAAGCAGTGATTGTGAGGTACTTCTTCAGAAGCAGCGTAGGAGAAGTAAAGAGGCGACAAAGTCTTTGCCCAATCCTTCAAGGATTCATATTCGGAAAACGTGTTGACTCATGTGTGCACTGAGTTGCAGAAGGCCGACGATTACGTAAGTTATTCTCCCCTTTCTCTTTTTATTATTATTGCATAATTATTTTATCTATCTGTGTCAAACCATCTTCCCGGTTGCGCATCTTCCCGATTGAACAAGATGACGGAACTCCAGATGGGGCTTGGGCTTGCTTTGCGAGACTGGAACTCTGAGTTTTTCAATATCAAGTTCCTCCAAAGCGAGTAGAAGCGCAGATATGATGCTTAAGGTGAAGTCGCAGCCTTGAAGTCTCAGCCGATAGAGTATCTGACAAAGCTATCTATGATGGAGATCTCTCTTTTGTTGCATCATCGGGACCTAGAGAAGACTTGAGAGGAGTTGATAGAGGCGCAGGCCAGCCTCAATCAGAGCAATAAGAGATGAAGACTCTGTGGTTGAGAGTGTTGGCCCTAAAGGAGGCCTAGCATCGGTTTGACCTTACTACCCTGACTGAGGTCGGCTCGCGCATCTACTAACTCCTCTTGTGTCTTCTCCATATTCTAATGATGCAGCGAGATTGAAATCACCATCATGGACAGCTATGTCCTACACTTTGTCAGTTGAGACTCCAAGATCGCGACTTCTTCAGCTATTAAAACATATTGGCACTTTTACTCGCCCCGAAGGAACTTAACTCAACCTTCACAGAAGAAATTGATCTTGACAAACTCAAAATTTCAATCTCCTAAAACAAGCTCAAGCTCCATCGGAGTTCCGTAATATTATTCAGCTGGAATATAGTTTAGCATTAATCGAATGAAATAATTATGTAGTAATAATAAAAAAGAGTAAAATAACTCACAAAATCCTTGATTTTCTGCAACCCGATGCATGTATGAGTTAACACATTTTTCGAGATATGAATCCTTGAAGGGTTGGGTGAAGACTTCTTCGACTCTTCGCTCCTATGCTACTTCTGAGAAAGTACCACACAGTCATTGCTCGGTAAAGAACGCTTCAAGGGTGTCGCAGAAGCTGACTCATGGAGCCTCCTATTGAACTTCTTCAAGGCCACAACCGAAGATTGCTCATGGTGGAATGAAAGCTTGACTTAGAATAGAGATTCCTCGCTCACAAGTTCCTAGATGTGCTCCACCTCAAATTGCATCTCCTTAAGGTCCTAAAATCCTAACACCTACAATATTACTTACTTGGTGGTATGGAGACAGGCAGACAGCTATTGTAACTTCCTTTGTCCCTTACTGAAACTGCAGTCATTCGAAGCAAAGATAAATCATACAAACCACTGCTTCATAGGATTATTTGGGCAAAAATTCAGTGCCTTGTTTCAAAGAAACACGCGGTCCTATACATTGCTAACAACTCCTCACGGACGAGCAAAAATCTCTAGGGTCAACTTTGACCCACTTTTTTTGAACAAACGATTAACCCGATGATGATCATAGCCACCAAGCAAGAAAATTGCATAATGCAAATTTTGGTCGCCTTAAAAATGTCCATTAACTCAGGTACCGACGGAAATCAAATGTCAACTCGCAAGATCGCCTAGTCAATAAAGAAGTATCTGGAAGGGAGAGAATATGCTCGGTCCATTGGGGTTGATAGCTTCGCCACTATAACATTTAGGAAGTAGCACTTCCTCCAAAATAGAATCAAATTGCCCTCTGTTACTTCTGGCACCGCCTCTTTGGGGTTATGATATTTCATCTGGTTTTCAACAAGGCTAGGGTTCCCAGATGTCGTCATCACAACAAAAAAGAGGATCTCGAATGTTTTACTAGACAGGGTTGGGTATAACTTTCTTTTATATAGCAACGCGAAAGAATATCGCAAAAGATGTTCTTAAATGTCATGTTGCACATGGTCGGGGACAACTATTGGGAAGACTTTTTACTTCTTCAAAACGAAAAGAGAATCTCAAATGTTGTGATGAGCAGGGTCGAGGATAATTTTCTTCTTCACAACAGCACAAAAACAAGATTGTGAAAAAGCTCTTGGATGTCTTGCTAGGCAGAGTCAGAGATAACTTTCAAGGCAACATTTTGCTTCTTCACAGCGATGCAAAAGAAGATCGCAAAAAAAGACTATTGAGACTACTTTCTTCACCAGCTAAGCTACACGCGATTATTTATATTATCTCGGCTTATTATAATCTTATATAAACCAAAAAGTAAAATTCAATATATATGAGGAAATCTCACTCTAACAACGGATTAATCCCACATTATCAACTGAGTTATACCTAGTTCCTAACATTATAAAGGTTTATCATATATATAAATATAAGTGTGCAAACGCGCCCGCGCCTAAGAATGGTCAAAGGCTATTATACGAGCTACGGCCATCCCTCGTGCGCCTAAGAATTCAAGTACCACACCCTACGCTCGAGGGGGAATCGAACCCCAAACCAGAGGGAACTTACAACTGACAAGCAAATGCCCGACCAACTGATATGAGTACGCGGAATATATGTGTGTGTGTGAAATTTAGAAATAAAAATACACACACATGTACGAATAATATTATCATGAAAATAGAAGGGCTGCAGATTTTGATATTTTTGGATCAAAGAGTCGGCCTAGCCCGAAAATAGAAAACAACTGATAAAAATTTAACAAATTTTCATCATTGGGCATGAATCGCGATCCATAGCATAAATCTAAAAGCATTTTTGAGCAAAAAAACATGCAAAGTTTGATTAAAGCTCATTCAGGGCTTTTATTTCAGTAAATTTACATATTGACTCGACATGACAGAACCAACAGTATTAAAATTTAGCCAATCTGAGTCAAATCAAACTCAGATCAAGCACTTAAACCACTTTTGTAAGTTTTTTGGGCATAACTGGAAAGTCGAACAAATTTCAAATATACGTGTATATTCAAATCGAGCATCTCGACAAGATGAATTCAACGAGTCCAAATCTCAATTAAACATCAAGGCACTAAGTCATTCACCGAATATCATCCAATCAAGAGAATATCTTTGAGTCGTCCGATTAAGAGTTGTCAAGATTCCTTATTTATTTACAATTCAGACTATATAAATAGAGTCTTATCCTCCTCATGAGAATGGAAGCTAGGTCTTGGGCAAGAGGAAGACCAGAGGCTGTAGAAGTGGGAGTTGTAGCCCAACATCTTGCACCACAAATCCAGCCACTATCGTCGACCTCCCGCCTCCTATCGTCACCGCCTCTCGCCTCAAGCTGTCTCGTCCCCCCGCCCCTGTTCTTCGTCATCACATCCAACCAACTTTGGTCGTCGCCTCCTCCAGCCATCGTTATCTTCTCTCGTCGTCGTTGCCTACGGCCAGCTCCTGTCGTTGCCGCCTCCGGCAGTCGCCACTGTCTCCTTTTGTCGTCATCGTTGCCGCCTTCGGCCTCCATGACCATCGGCCATCGTCTTCACTTCTTCCCAACTTCACCGCCTCCAACAGCTCTTGTCGCCACCACCGTCTCTGGCAGTTGCCACAATTATCGGACTTCGACTGCCAACTACTGGCCACCGTCTCCGGCAGCTGCCACATTTATCAAACTCCAACTGCCAACTACTGGCCACCGTCGACCAATATTGGCAATCGCCAGCTCCTACCGCGAGGCAACAAGTCATTTCACACAAATGTTGTAATATGAGAAGTTCTGCAATCTTTTCCCAACTATGGGATAAAAGGATGAACTTGTAACCACCAACTCATATTAAAATATTTCAATTAAGCAAGACCCCATAATTTTTTTTTCCAAGTTTTCCAAGTAAAAACTCATGATGTTCCTATTGATTGTCTTCTTTCATCTAAGTACGTGTTTGATTCTCGCACAACGCTAAGAAAGTAATTCGTTACTTTACCGCCACGAATTTTCAAACATGCATCAAAACTAGTACACAGACACATTATTTCAAACTATTCAAAAGATTTTAACAGATATGTCATCAATAGCAAGTAAAATAAATCAGCATTTCCCAATAAAATCTTAAGAAACAATAAGAACAACAAGCATGAACCATAAATTGAGTTGTTATCATTTACCCCTTTCCTGCTTGACGGACGAGGCGGCAGTTCCCGCTTGGTGACGATATGCCCCTTGTTGAGCCCAACAAAAAGGCCTGTCTTTGGCTGTGCAGGAGCCATCAATTCCCACAGCTTCAAGAAAATAAACTTTTAAGAAATTCATAGCAGATCGACCATAAATCTAACCAAGATATTTGCATACACGCAATTCAACGATCGAACAACGAACAAATAAGCAATGGTATCATCAAGAACTTTCGGCTTGATTTAACAACGAAAGCTTAGGTTTTTATGCCTTACGAGCAGTTTCGTGAAGAGAAAGTGGTAAGGAGGAAAACAAACCTCAACTTTGTCGTCTCAGAAGCCCAACAGCCTCGGTACGAATGGAGTCTCTGATTCCAAACCCTAACCCTAATAAGAGCGTTGACCTCGTTCGAATGACGACAATAGGGATATTTACCTTTCCTTTAAGGGCAGCCAAAAAAATAGAAGGAATATTTACACACATATCATTCAATTTTTACCAATTTACATAGCCAACCCTTAAAGTTTAATTTATATATATATCCCTTATCTATATATAAAAAGGTGTCTATCACTTTTTTAAAACTTAAAGTTAAGATATTTATAATATAAAATAAAAAAATTGAATGGCATAATGTAAAATGTAAAATTGAAATGTTGTATGTATAAATACATAGGAAGTGAGTGGAGTGTTGTAAATGCCACAAAATAAATAAAAAAAACAAAGATCATTAGGTTATATTTTATTTAAAACTAAGGCTTGTTTTGGGTCTCATCTTGAAAATTAACTAAGTTATATTGTTTAATTTCCAAATGTGCCAGCATCAAACTAATTCATTTTAAATTAAATAAAAATAAAAAATAAGTCAAATATAATGTGTCATTTAATTATCGTTATAAGAATTTATACTTTAACATATCTTAGCCATCACCATTAATTGTATCTCAATTAGATGAACAATCAATTGGTCCTAGTTTTATAATTTTCCTCAATTTAAACATTAGACAATAATGAAATGCAGTATAAAATTTTGATGAATTTTGAATTAACTTTATAGTTCAACATAAGTGTAATGGAAAATTTGTCTAATTTTTTAAATGTCTTATAAATTGTAGTCATGATTGTTATTATTCCCCACTGGTAAGACACATACCACACATATAAGAAAAAACACCTCACATCCCCTCAGCAGGATCGAAAGCAAAGGCGGCAGGCTACAACAGGACAAACTCCTGTCATTTCCACTGTAGTAGAGGGGTGAATCCACCCTCGTGGAAATCCTATAAAGGCACCCGAAAATGAGAGGAGGAGTATGAAAGAAAAATGAGAGTAAAGAGAAAAGGAGGGAATTACTCGAGGACCTTAGTGGATGAGTTGTATTCTTTCCCTTTTCTATATGTTGTCTGATCTTCTGCCAGACGAACATTGATCCATGGATTCATCTACATCTTCAGCTCTTACAAGATCAGTTCAGTATCCAATAAATTCACTGAAAAGGATGAAAAAACTAACATACCTGCTCATTTGAAATTCCTCATGTATAACATCAAGATTATAACCACGTCTCCACTGCAATACGGGAATTATCAGGTATGGAGAACATAGATCCTCAAATTATTCACAGCAAATGAATTCAAAAAATTTACATATGAGCATTCAATGATTCCTTCAAAAGTCATTAAGGCTGGATCAGTGAACTTAGAAGAAAACTCAAATTTCCACCTCTAAAATTTGATAGATCAAAATCTTCAAACGCACTTCTCTCCACCATCTTAACTCCAATTCTATCATTTGTTATCAATTTATCAAGCACAACAACAATATGGTCAACACTAGAGTGTCAACTCTAGTCAATAAATAGATCAAGACCAATATAATTACAAAATGAGCTCCATAACATTAATATGGGAGATTTCACAATGTCTCAATATCTGGCCAACATCGAAACCATTGTTGACAATTTTGCAAATACATGTTTTGTGATAGATACAGAGGATATAATCATGCACGAGCTGAATAGAATGCCACCTCAATACCAAGGATTCAAAACTGGAATACACACACTATTAAACCCAATAAAGGTGGATAAATTATATTCTCTCCTTCACACTGAGGAATGAAACATAGCATAGAAATCATGAAACGCCAACCTACCGCTTCCTTATACACAAAAAAAACAAAAACCCAACAATCTACCTACAAACATCCTTCCAAAACCACTACCCACAATAAAAAACCCCAAAATACCACAAATAAACCCAAACTTACATCCCATATATGCCATAAAATTAAACTCACAAGAGCTCAATGTTGGCACAAAAGCAACCTCCAATACAAACCTAACTCCACCTCTCAAATCACTTAACTAACCACAACCAACAACACCCATAACCAAGATTGGGTTCTAAACATCTGCACCATTGCCCACCTCACACCTCATCTTAACAATCCTCACATATATACTCCTAATCAAGGCCAAGAATAAGTCATGATAGGTAATGGACAAACCACCGCCATTTCCCACACAGATTTCGAGCATATTTTGACATTAACTACTAAGCTCAAACTCTCATCCCTATGTTGAGTTTCTCAGTTTTACCATAGTCTCATTTCAGTTCAAAATTAACCCAAGTCAACAATTGCTACATTTTATTTTGATGATAATGGTTACTGCATCAAGTAGCGACGGACAAAGAAGACAATCTACACAGAACCTTCTAAGCACGGTCTCAAAACAATTTCAACACTACATTCCACTACCTTAACCCCCAATTGACACCTTCGACTGGGACATCCTAACTAACAATTTGTTTCCCAAATCTCCATAGCCAATTCACTCATTTGAATTCCTATATCCAAAGTTTTCTGTGCAACTTGTCATCAAACAAAAAGTCATAAACTTGTTTTTGCCACTAATCATACTAAAAACAATATATTGGAAGCACTACATTCTGATGTATGGGGCCCGTTACCAATACCTTCTATTAATGGATATCACTATTATGTTTCTTTTATCAATGTGCAGAACAACTACTGTCAGTTGTTTACAATGCATCAGTACTTAGAAACAAGCTAACATTTTATTTACCTGCATAAGTTTCTTTTGAACCACTTCAACACCAATTCAAATTCCTTAGATTTGATGGTGGCGGTGAATATACATCATATCAGCTTAAATTCCATCTAAAACATTGTGGCATCACCCAATAAATGTTCTGCCCCTATACTTCGAATGCAATTACGTGTAAATCATATAAATAACATGCGCACTTCTTCACACCGCTAACTTCCCACAACAATTCTAGATGGAAGCCATGCTTACTGCAATTTACCTTTTAAACTTATTTTCCTCAAGTCACAACAAATATAAATCCCAATATGAAATTCTCTAATAACAAAAATCAAAATATGATCATCTAAAAACTTTTGGTTGTGCTTACTTTCCTTGGTAGCAGCCCCAAATGGGGAAAAAAGATTGCAACCAAAGGCTCCTTTATGCATTTTCCAATGCTACAACACACATCATAAATGCAACAAATGCTGGAACACCCGCAAACACAAACTCATCATCTCCCGCCATGCGAGCTTCCTAAAAAACACCATTCCATACAAATCTACCAACCTGATCTCGCCATCACAACTTATCATAGTCAATCCTCCGCCATCACTCCTCGTACCTTCATCAACCTTATCCAACTCACAAACCCATCAAGACTTGCTCTCTCATATAAACTTCTAGCCAACCTAACATCAACACACCCAATGCAACCAACACCTTACCCCCTCCCCCGATCCTCAGTTAAACTCTCCAACACCAACCACCCAGACACATCCCAACCCAATCAAAATGCATCCCATGATCGTCACACAACACACTGGCTCCCTCAAACCAAATCAACTTTTTAACTTCATCCACACTAACTCAACTGCCAAACCCAACCCATACTCACTGACCAGTAAATTCTCTCATTATATGTAAGCAATGTCCTTCAAATTTTTGGCTCTTCAACAATAGGATACCCGGACATTCGTTCCACCCACAAAGATCAAACTATTATTGGTTGCAAATGGACACACAAAACCAAATACACTCTAACAACTCCATTATCAGGTACAAAGCCTGCCTGGTAGCTCTCAATTGTGCTCAACAATATGGCATTGACTACTATCAAACATGTAACTCGGTGGCAAAATTTCTTACCTTCAAATGCTTCAATTGCTTCAACTAAAAGCTGGCAAATTCATCAAATTGATGTATCGAATACATTCCTACATGACTGTTAAATGACCTTGTTTATACGTCTCGGCCACTTGGTTTCAAAGACTCTCAACATCCAAAATATGTTTGCATACTTCACAAGGCAGTCTATGGGTTAAAACAGACCCCTTGTTAATGGTATTCCACCTCCTACCAATCTCTCTTCAGTCAAAAATTTCACACTAAGCACAACTGAGCATTCCCTACTTATCTACACAAAGGCGCACATCACATTTTTTTTACTTATTTATGTAAACGATATCCTCATCATAGAAAACTCTTCCACTTTCATCACAACATTTATTGCCAATCTAGCTACTCAATTTAATATCAAGAAACTAGGTACCATATCCCAATTCCTCGGGCTTCATGTTTACCACACCTCAACTTGCCACTTCATTAAACAATCAGCCTATCTCCTTGATATACTCCAACACACTAACATGTTGCACTTAAAACTCGTCATAACACTTATATTATCAAATGCCAAACACCCCCCCCCCCCCCCCCCCCCACAGACCCCACCACATTCAGATAAGTATTAGGCTTTCTCAATTCCTCACGGTTACTCTCCACGACATCACAGTCAACATCAACTTTCTAAGGCAACACATGCAAAGCCTCTCACTTACCAAACACAACTTCTAAGATGACTATTGAGATACTTGAACGGCATAAAGAACTATGGATTACTAATTGACTCAGGGGGGACCTTCAACTCAAGGCATTCACTGACGCATACAAGGCTTCCAACCCCGATGACATGCTTCTGTGTTTTTCTTAGACCCAACAGAATTTACTGGTCAGCCAAAAACAACCAACTGTAACCAGATTCTAGATAGAAGTCGAGTGCATGACAGTAGCTTCGGTCACCACTGATATACTCTGGCTTCGACCCCTACTACAAGTACTCCTTCAAATCCATTGACCACAAATGGATCTCTACAGTGATAGCACCTCAACCATCACACTTGCTCATAATCTCATTTTTCATGTCAGGATAAAATATATCGAAGTAGATTACAATTTTATTCATAATCACATCAAAAGCAAAGAGGTTCAGCTCCAGCACACCATGTCTCAAGACGAACTCTCAGACATTCTCACCAAATCTCTCTTTGTGTCACGACACTGCATTCTTACCAACAGACTAACAATCCAACTACTAGATCCTCAGTTCAAGAGATGGTATACAAAGCCCACTGCCATTGGTTCCCATAGGAAAGGCACATACCACAAACAAAAGAATTAAAAGCCTCAGCAGGATCGCACACACGGGCCACAACAAGACAAACTTTTGCCATTTCCACTGTAGCAGAAGGATGAATCCACCTTCATGGAAATCTTATAAAGGCACCCAAAATGAGAGAGGAGAGGCATGGGAGAAAAAGGAGAGTAATGAGATATGGACGAAATTACATAAGGACCCCAATGAATGAGCTATATTCTTTCCCTTTCTATAGCTACCAACTGCCACCATCTCGTACCAGCCACCACTTGGAACCGACAACCAGTCGTCAGCCACCTACAGTCTCTCATCGTCATACATCGTTGCCCCTAATTGTTGACTGCCAATATTGGTCACCTCCTGCATGCCATGCGATTGTTGCTCACCGTCGTAACAGTCGCCTGCAGTCCGTCACTGGGCATTGTTTTCATTATCGAGCATATTTTACTTTGATTTTCTTTTCACATCAAACCAAGCCAATTCTAAATGAACTAAATGAAACTGATAAACATGTTATAAACTTATTTATATTTTTATACATTTAAATTATAATCTTAAATTGAAAATTTAAACATACATATATTTTAATTTACAACACACAAGTACCTATATAATATTAATGCTTGATCCACCTTCTTAACCAGCTGTATATCATGCATTAATCAATTTTCCTTACAAGCTATTCAACTCTGCTGATTCAGAAATGATATTTTCGATGTCATTTTTCTTTCACAATCCATTTCTCTTAATTTATGTAATTACATCATTATTATGTTATTTTAAATCATACTTAAAAAAATTAAACATTGATTTTTACATAAATAAAAATTATTTCTAATTATTTAATTTTATATAAACGTTAAAAAAAAAAATCGCAGTCAACTATTTTCTTAATTAAAATGATGGCATATCTAATATTATTTATACATTTCATGTCTTAACGAATATCTACAAATGTTGAAATTTACATATTCGTCCAAAGAAGTTCCCAATGGGTGACACTGTTAAGATGGTCTTGCAATTATCCTTTTCTTCCACTTGGTTTTAAAGAAACGATATTAAGGATGCTCGGTGTCATCATTTGAATTGAATCCGTATACGTGTTTGTATTTGAAAATGTTTGGGTCATTTCCAAATGATATTTTTTTTTATTTGGGTTAGATTTCAGCAGAGACCGGTTCTGAAATTGGATGAATATTTTATTTTTGACAGTATTTGTTGATTTGGAGTTGTAATTATGTTGGAGGAGTTGATATTTTGATGCTAAAGCTAAGTAACAACAGCAATGGGTGACAACAAGAAGGGCCAGCAGACAAGGCAAATGGTCGATTTCTCTCAAATGGTGGCAATGAGTGGCTAAGTTTGTAGAGTGTAAACTTTGGTAATTACTGGATTTGAGCAACTGCAAAATGCAGACAAAAAAAAAAGAAGTATTTCAATGTTCTGAATTTTTAAAATTTCTTGAAAGTGTAAAAGTTACAAAGGAATGTAAGGAAATCAAAATGCATTATCATAATGATGCAATAAATCAAATTAAGAAAAAATTGAAAGTAACATGATGGGTGTTGGGTCTTCATTTGACTCGTTGAATCGCACTTGAGAAATATATGGTAGTCACGAGAGAGGGAGTAGAGGAGAGGGGGAGAGAGTAATGAACAATAATACATCATGTCTATCGTGTCTAATTATTCATAAAATGATCTACCTTTTTATAGGGGAGAGAGTAGAATTATGATTTTATATTTTTGCCCCTACTTTAAAGGAGTTGTATAAGGTATTCCTATTGCTCGGCTGATTGCTGGCTCGAATGGAGAGGCTTGATTGACTTCAAGTCAGCAGGATCGGTGTGTTCGGCTAAGCTTAGTCGGTATTGCCAGTCGGTTGGTCTTACCTGGTTGTTGACTCTTGATAATGGGTGGGGAGACTACCAAATGTTCCCAGTATGATTGGAGATGCTAAGAGATTTAGACTTCTATTGGGTTGGCTTTCTTACTGGCGGTTTACTTGAATGTCTTTTTATTTTGTTTATGACTGATCAATTTTGACTTAGATCATTCGATCATATTTTGTGGCCCAGTTGAATTTGATTTTGCTGGTATTAGCTAGGACGACTCCTTTCGGTCCGATAAATAACCCTGACATTCTTCTTTTGATGGGTCCTCTGTCGTTATACTCTCTTTATCGCAGTTAGATCTCCCCCATATCATTGTTGTCACATTTTTTACGCACAATAAGAAAGTGAACAAACTACAACCCAAGTCTAGAAAGAAATATACATATTCATTTCAAATAAAAAAAAAAAATTTATATGTGAAGAAATAATGTTAAATATTTAAATCCTTATAAAGAAAGGAGTAGCCAAATAAGAACAAAACAAAAAGAAGAAGAAGAAGAGAAGCAAATGATTGCACCGTTAATCACCAAAACCAAAACTTCAAGGTCCAAAATCAAAATTAAGAGAAAGGTTAAAAATAGATAAACTAAATTGTGGGGGCTTTGAAATACTTTAAATTTAAATGTAATTAACAATAACATTTCTATTTTGTGGCCTTTAATACATACCAAATATATGTCTATGCATTTGCATATTTATCATTTAAATTTTTTTATTTACATATCTCTCTCTATCTCACTTAAATTTTTAATATCACATCAAAAATAAAAATACCATTCTCACAAAAATATCTGTCTTATTCATTTTTAATGAGACATATATATTTTCACCAAAATATTAAATGACAAGCATTAGACACATAAATACATAAGAATTATCGGATTAGCAACTAACATCATACGACAATGTGTTTTCAGTACAGAAGGATTCATTATAAATACTCTCTTATGATTATAGCAACAGAACGAACAGAGCTTCAGTGGCATAGATGGGTCAAACTCTGAGCTGCCGTGTACCAGGCATCGAGCAAGATTTATATGCCGCCGTGCAGTCCGGCGAGCTCAAGGTGGTGGAATCCATCCTTCAGCTTCATCCTGGAATTCTCCGGCGAAGAACTCTCCACAGCGACCTCTCTGTTCTACACATAGCCGCTGCCAATGGTCATCTCGAGGTTTTCCCCTCCGCCTTCTCTAATAAGCTTCATCTTTCTTTCTCAGATCTTCCTTGATGCTTTCAGGTGCTTTCCATGCTTCTGGATCTCGGGGCTCACCCCAATGCTCTCAGCCGGCAAAAACGGGTAACCAGATCGTGAAAAATTCGATCTTTTTCATAAAAAAAGTTGTTTTTTTTTTTTTTTTGGCTATACTGAACTTTTTTTTTTTTGTGACTTTGATCTGAAGACTCCCCTTATGCTGGCTGCAATGCGTGGGAAGTTAGCTTGCATTGAGAAACTCCTTAGAGCGGAAGCAACCGTTAAGAGTGTTTGAATTTTTGAAGTTATCTGTTGCGTTTAGATTTTATCCATTGGTAATTTAGCGATTATACTTAGGTTTAATTTACCTGTGCTCAGATATTGCTGTTTGATTCAGTCCATCGAAGAACTTGCTTGCACTATGCAGCCTACTATGGTCATTCAGATTGCTTGCAAGCGATTCTACAGACTGCGCACTCAAGCCAGATTTCTGACTCATGGTGAGTTTTAAAGCTTTCACCTTTGATTGATTCAGATTTCTTTGAATCTCAAGGTTTGTTTTCTCTTGTTCTTAAATCTCAGGGGATTTTCTCGTTTTGTAAATGTCAGAGATGCAAAGGGGGAAACGCCATTGCATCTTGCTGCCAAGCAAAACCGATTGGACTGTGTCCGAACGCTGTTGGAAAAAGGAGCTCTTGTCTCCGCTTCATCTGGTTATAGCGGGTAACTTTTGTGGATACTTATATGTTAAACAGTGAGAAGTTGACTTTTTTTCTTTTACTTTTATTACTCACAGCCTTGAACTCAAGATTTTATGATTTGTGACAAATTATCGAACCACTGATCCAAGTGATAGCAGTGAGAGTATTGAGTTTAGTCTCATAATTGTTTTTGTTGAGAAATTAGGGCAAAGAAACACAAGAATTAAGAACCCAACGATAAAAAATGAATACAAGGATATATATATATATATATATATATAACCCTAGTGTAGAATATATAATTGCAAAATTACCCTGTACCGTACCCCGAGGGCGTTGTCCCCGCACCCCCAATCGCTTAGCAAAACTCTCTCAATTTGATAGATGTTTCTACTCTGCTACAACCTTTGTACCTTATCTGACATATGAGTCATACCTAACAATCTTTATTCACAAATTTTAAATTTTGGACTAAAACAAATGTGAACACTATTATAAGAGCTAAATTTTGATGAGGTCGAGTAGTTTATGTAATTATGTGGCTTATGAATACTGATTCGATTAAGGAGGGTAATAGATTGTTAACACAATGGCTCATTAAATTGTGAGAGTATTGAGTTTAGTCTCATAATTGAACTTTACCCACGAAGTTTAAATTTTGGATTGAAACAAATTTGAATACTAATATAAGAGCAAACTGTTTGATGAGGTCGAGTAGTTCATGTAATTATGCCATTTAAGAATCTCATTGAAGAAGGGTGATATTCGATTATGGAGGTTAATAGATTGTTAACACATTAGCACATTGAGCTTAATGATGAAAAATACAAATACTTCGGTGAAAAAATCCAAAGTGGTTGCATCAACCCAACTTTGATCCTATTACTTTGCATTCCCTAACAGTCCATTGCTCATTACTTCATCAACTCTGTTTCATTCAGAGCTTGTAGGATTAAAAATAAACTTTTTCGTGTAGTTTTCTAGGAAGCACGCCTCTTCACTTGGCAGCACGTGAAGGTTCCCTGGAATGTGTACGTGAGTTGCTTGCTTGGGGAGCTGATCGCCTTCAAATGGACTCAGCTGGGTAAGCTATAAAGATTGGATTTTTATTAAAAAAAAGGAAAAACCCATCCTTGCATTGCTTGTTGATGTTTTCACTGTTAATCATCGTGCTTATTTTTGCAGGAGGACAGCATATGTTGTTGCATCGAGGAGGCATCCTTTATGCGCTGCTCTGCTGAATCCATCTTCTGCAGAACCATTAGTATGGCCTTCTCCATTAAAGTTCCTCAGTGAACTTAACCCAGACGTAAAGCTTCTATTGGAGAAAGCTCTCGTGGCCGCCAACAGGAAAAGAGAGAAGAAGATCATGAAAGGAACGGTTTTCTCGTTGCCATCGCCTGCACGGTCCGAAAGTGTGGATGATGATAAACTTGAGGTAGTCTTTCCTTCCTGCTTTTAACTTCAATTCTTCCAAGTGAAGTAGAAGCCAGCGTTGCTTTTTTTTTTTAAAGATAACTTTGAATCAAATATATTGCATTATGATGGATGAAGTTGTTAACTAACATTGTCACCTAGATAATACTATTACTCAAGTAACATTGAACAATACTTGTCTCATACAGCCATAAAGTATAATCTCTTAACCATGAAACCTTTCCTTAGCTCATAACCCTAACAATTTCATGTTCACATAATGTCATATAAGTTTAAACGCATAAGATGAAATTTAGAAAGAATTCAAAATCTAACTTTTCTCTCCTATCCAAATGATGATATAAACAGGATTCAAACTACAACCTGTACATAAACCTGAAACATCGCCATCTCTGAAAGTTAAAAATGCTCATAGCTGCAAAGATTCAGCACGAACTCTCATAAATTTCATCCTTTTAGTTCATAATTCATTTCACACTCTCACAAAGCGAAGCTTTCTCAACTCAAAACATGTTATTGCAGTGTAACAGCATGGAACTCTGCTGCATTTGCTTCGAGCAGGCCTGTACAATAGAGGTGCAAGACTGCGGGCATCAGATGTGCGCGCACTGCACCGTGTCCTTGTGTTGCCATAGCAAGCCCAAGACCGATAGCCAATGCCATCCTGCACCGGCCTGCCCTTTCTGTCGAAGTGATATTGCTCGGTTGGTGGTGGCAAATTCAAAGACTAAGGAGGAGATAGAGAAATTAGGGGAAGGCAATCATAAAGCTTGAATGAAGGAAGCGAGGAAGCAGCAGCTTCCTTTTTTTCCGCATGGTTCAAAAAGCAGTGATATGCTTCGCAAACTTTGAGCAATTTGGTGCTGTTTTTCTTATGAATTATATTTGCAAATAGTAAAGAAGATATGTACCTAATTGTTCGTAGGGGTCATAAATCAAAGAAAAGTTGAGGTTAGGTTTTATATTTAGGTGAATAAAATTTTTTGAATGTGAAATATGAGTCTATAATTGAAGGTTGATCACTGATTATTTCTACATTGATATGTTTTTTGTTTTCAAATATTCAATATGAGATTAAATTAAAGACTCTTGTAAATCTGAGTTATTTACTTCAAAAGGCTAATATTTATTTCTTGAAGAAAACATGTTAGATATCCAACACCTAAATTTTGTTTTTCTTACATATATATCACCCAAATCTTTGATATCACATTTAAAGCAACACTAGTTTAACCTTTAAAAATTAAAATATACATTTTCATACTTAAGTAAGGTGGCACATAAGTATTGGCATTAATTTTTGATGTCATACACTTTGGAAACCCTTTTGAGTGATACCGGATCACATAACACTCATACGTAGCTTCCCGTAGCTTGAGAAATTCATAAAACCCTCCCACACACATTTCAGGAAAAGTTAGAGTTTGGGGTGATACACCCCCATAGTGGTTCAGAGTACTCATTGACATTAAAATCTCTGATATAAAACCTATAAAAATGCTTATGTTGAAGGTATAAGACCATGTTTCAATCATACATATTCTCTCGTATTTTTCAGATCGATAAAACCCTTCGCCAGATGCTTTTTGTGAAGGTTGGGGTTTATTAGGCAAGACAACGCCTAGACGCCAATTTCGGGCGCCTAGGGGCCCATAACAGCCCTAGAGGCCACAAAACCGAGAGCCTGACAACTAGGCGTCCAATCCAGGCACATAGGCGCCATGCCCCAGTGCCTGGTGCCCTAATTGGCCCCTAGGTGCCAACTTGCTTTTAGATCCTGATTTCTTTTAGGATTTTGGCTGAATCAAGGCAGATCCAAGCCCCCAAATAGCCAAAAAAGCAGATTCCCGTGGGCAAAGGGAAGATGTGCATGGGGGAAAAGGGAAGATGTGCATGGGGGAGGCAAAAAGTGGACAGACTGATACCATTTTGGATACTTAGAAGGATTTGGAGATAGAGGGCAGCGACCATTTTCAACAAAAAGGCGAGGAAGAAGGTTGGTTCTTTCTTTTTGGGTTTTTCTTGTAGGGTTTGGTGGTGGAGAGCTATGGAGGAAGGTGAGAAAAGGCTTCTTCTTATTTCTCATCTTCAACCCCAACTTCACCTTCTTCTTTTTGTTCCATTAACTTTCTTCTTCACATTCCTCTTCTTCTTCCTACACCATCTCTTTGAGTGTGTGAGAAAATTTTGTGGAGGAGCTACATTGAGGAAGAATGAGAGCTTCATCTCTCATAAGGAAGAAGAAGAGCTCCATCCTAGCAAAGTCGGAGCAAGAAACAAGAAAAGTGAACGCGTCTCCAACCATAACGTAGGTGAGAAAGCTTCCGTGATTCACAAAATTTCATTCCTAGCAAGTCTTTGGGTCTGATGTTAAAGAACTAAGTTTAGGATTGTGTTAGAGGAAACCACTAGGTTAAGGAGCTGTTTGTTGTTCTCCTATGAATGCTTGAGTTTTTTCCTCCAAAATCCTAGCACATTGACTTAAACAGCTGGGAACCTAGTAACCCCATGATTGTTCGACGACTTCATCCCATGATGAATAGGTTGAAGCCACATGGATTTAGAGAACGTGAAATTCCTTTGATCATCGTTTCCTAAATTTGAAGGTTATGTCTGTGAGGAAAAACCTTCATTTTTTTGAAGGTTTTCTTTTTGTGAAAAAGCTCATTTACTTTTTTGCAGAACAATTAAAGGTAGGCCCTCCGTTACATCGCGTAATGGATTGTAGCTACGACTCATCACTAACCCTAGATTCTATGTGAGGTCAATAAGACAAATTCAATTCTCAGTCGAGTGTACTCGATTTTATTACTTGCATGCCTTTCATCACATTTTGCACGTGGCATTATGTATGTGTTATTCTTGATCATGTGATCACTTTGGTTTAATTGGTCTAGTCGAACCAATCAACCGATCAATTGGGTTTGATCAATCGTCCCGACCCAATAGGTTGATCACTTCGGTTCGATCGATTGTCCAGATCCGATTGATCGATCACCTGGGTCCAATCGACCACCCCAGCTTGATCAAATTATCACTTGCTCTGATCGGTTGTCTCACCCGATCGACCAATCACTTAGGTATGATCGATCACCCCGACCCGATCGACCAATCATTTGGGTTTGATCGGCTTCCTACCCGATCAATTGTTCACTTCGGTTTGGTCAGCTATCCCAACCCAATCAACCATCATTCTGGTTCGATCGGCCCTCTTTAGCCAACATTGTTTGACCATTGCATACTTGTATAATTTTTTTTTTGCATCACATTGCTTGTTGTGCTTGATTTTCACATGTATAAAAATCTATTTTTGGCCTTATGTCTATATTATATTTCATTGCACGTAAAATTTTATGTCTTCATGCTTTCTAGTGTTTGGCATCTTTAGGTGTCTTTGAGCACCCTCACTTGCGGTGTTTCTTTAAGCACTTATAACTACAAGTTTCTCTCCCACACATGCCATCGCATGCAAGTGGATAGATGTTTGCACACTCCGTGAGGAGGTGGCTCACATATAAAGTCACTTATTGTATGATTCTCTTTACTGAGGGTTGTGCTACCTTACCTCCCGTGACACCGTCTAGGAGTGTCGTATGTATCTCACATTGTGCCTAATACGAGTCATAATTTCTAGCCACTGAACTCGTGCAGACACAATGCCTGTCCATATAAGAATGTGATTCTCATTTGACACAAATCATATTACCTAGTATATTTGGCACTTAGCATATTTTATATGATTTTCATTTGCTCTAGGCATCATTTGCATTGATTCTATGTTTGCATGTGCTCGTTTGAGTGCTTCTCGGACAAGGAGTAATTCCTTTTATAAGCATCCTATACATGATGTAAACTCATTCATAGTACTTGTCTACTTATTGCATGACACCTGGGTAAGTTCCCAGGCGATGTGCATGCGGTATTTTTGCATTCACAGTTGAATGATGTTTGATCCACCTTTTTGGCATTTACTGTGATTGTTCGTACCTTGATCAAACAATCACAAAGTATCGGGTTTCTTGTGTGTTGTATGTGCATGCTTTCTCTTTCTTGGATTTGTCGTCGACCTAGCGACATTGTCATCTTTTATATAATTTGGCATGCTTTTACTTTCTATTGCATGTGTGCATGCCCGTATTATTTTCCTTGTTTCTTTCTGATTTATCTGAGACACTAAGAGAAATGAAATTTAGGTTCTTTAAGACCTTACAATTATAAATTTTCTACTCAAAACCCTAATAATAAAAGATTGATATAATCAAAATTTTAAAATTAAAATATTCAAAACTTTTAAAACCTGAAGTTACTTTCTTACATGGCCTTCAATCAGTTTTAAAATGGGTTATGCATGACTATATCCCAAGTCATAATTAATAGAGCATCCATGCTTAAGAATAAATAACTGCATCATTCTACATGTCCCGAGGAGATATCCTAATGCTTCTTCAATCCGACTGAACCAACATAGCTTTCTACTTAAGTGATTATCTAGTGTGTTTAGGGCGTTAGTGGCTTCCCTGACCCAGACAAGGAGTAAGTTCTATTGTTGTTAGTGTTTCCATCTTTGTACCTAAACCTCCCATTTCTCTTCCTTTCTAGCGGCTACCTTAACACTTCGACATGTATAAGTCCCGCCACTTTGTGTTATACTTGGTAGTCATATGATAGAATTTCGTTCCTTTGATCTTGGGCCAATAAAATCCTCGTGGACGCTGTAATTCACGAATTGCTGACCGAGGATCACTGGACGTGTTGGGTGGACTACCTTCTCGACCAGATAGACTTAAGGTCCCAGTGACTTGGGATTTTGGTTTCGTGGTTCCCCGACCTGACTACATTTACCTGTTAGGGATTACTCTTCCTTCCATTTAACTACCCACTTTGAGCCCTGCCGCTCCTCTTGCTGTCGTTGATATCATCTTGATGACCTGATTACTGATGAGTTGTCGTCTGTTTGGGATACAACGATTTGTCCTCTGCTCTTATGACCCGACGTGTTTTGACATTTTTAGGTTCCCTGTCAGGATGATTCAGTTGTTTCGTAGGCTCTGTATGCCGAGGAGTCCATTACTCATGTGCGATCGTAAGATACTCACTATCCGCCCCATTTCCTAACGAGAGCTTTGAAGACAGCGGAGAAATGACAATTTTTTGATAGCTCAATGTTAATTTTCACTTTAAATGTAAGCAAAACTCCATGGATCAAGAGTATTCTTGGGCAACCACTAAGATGTAATTAACCAAGTGGGATGTGTTCACTTAGGAGCACTCTGACCACAAAACAGTCAAATAGATCAAATTCTCTGATTGTTATCTTTTGTAGACACTTTTTCACAGATATTCGATTAAAGCTTCTTTTTATCTGATCTTGTTCAGACGTATATGCTTGACCTATCCTAGTGAGGTTTGCCGCAAGGAAGCTCTCCACGTTCTTTCTCTTTTTTGTCCGCCTTTGTCGTATGTCCCGCTTTTCCTGTTCCTCCCTTCTCCCGATCATTTTTATGATCCAGAAAAGAGACTTATTCAGAAAAATGAAAGTATGCGACAATAGCAAACTGACAAATCCTTTATAAATAAAAATAAAAATAAATGAAAAACAGACACAATTCATGGATTGCTGACATGAAATATCAAGTCAAGTTGGCTTGACTACATTTTCAATTAGGTAAACTAGGGTCATAATAGTTTAGGAAAACAGATTCACGGTATCCTGACTCGACTATCTCCTTTTGTTGAGCTTTTTTTTAGCTCATTCGTCCTTTTGTTACTTCATTGATGTCGTCTTGATGACCCCTAATGTCGATAGACTACCGTCGTTTGAGATACGGTGATTCACCCTCTTCTCTTATGGTCCAGTTAGGTCTTGAGGCATATGAATGTTCATGTCAAGTTGACCTGATTATTTTTCAAGCCGCACTCATCGGCATGTCGCTGTCTATTTGTGGACATAAGGGATTCACCCTCTCCCATGTGGCTCGGTTTAAGCTTCCGAGGTGGCGAGATATTTTTGATCGAAATAACCATTTTTTTTTTGTTACCTATCCACTAGTTATCATGATAATGTAATCAAGATTCATTTTATCAAGAGTATTCTTGAATATCCCTCAATATGTAATTAACCAAAGTGATACGTTCATTTGAGAGTACTCTTAACCCCAAAACAAATATATTCTTTTTAGTTCTCGGTGACTTATGTAAGGATTCTCTTCGAGAATATCGTGTTTAAAGTTATTTCGATCCGATTTTTTGTTTGGACATATACTCTCGACCTATCACATTAAGATTACCGTACATAAGTTTGCTATATTTCTTTTGAAATTTGTTTGTCTATTTTCCGTCCAATATCCATCGTTTCGACTCCCCTCGTCTTTGGATCATTTCTATGAACTGAGAGAGAAATTTTTTTTGAAAATGAGAATAATACGTTGACACATAAATAAACAAGCTGCCGACTCTGGCATTCATTTAAAAAGAACCTAAAACAAAAAGTTTAGGTGTTAGATATGTAAATACATAAGAATTGAGTGGTATATATATATATGTAATTATTCTTCCTTTTTTGTTTTGCTTTTTGTTTTGCTTATGCAAAGAAGGCTTTGTTTTAACAATTTTATGAGACAAAATATGACTCTAGTTCCTCACAACATTATAATATACTTTGCAACGTTGATAACAAAATTCAGCCATTACTAGATTGAAGGTGATGCAAATCTGGCAATTGTATGTGTTTTTATGAAATTGGATGGGGAAGCTGCAATTATACGAAGTAGCATTAATGATGATCCTTCCAGTCTTCGTATGAGCCCTTTATTTTCCGAGTTGACATTTCCTCGATTCAAATTATATTTCATATCATTTTTTGACGGCAAATAATATTTGATTTCTTCAAAATGCCTGTTATTTGATCCTTTGTAAATTCAGAAAATGGTTTGATTAGAATCTAAAAAAAAATTAAATTTGATTATAATGTAAATTTTTGCAATTTTTGGATGTATTAAGAGAATTTTTATGAGTTGATCGACTCGGGTATTATTCTGGAAAAAGTTAGCCGTTGAGTGAGTGAAACCCAGATAACTATGGAGAGCGTATCAGAGAGCCAACCCAACAAGGGGTCAATCGATTAAAAAGTAATATGGGTGTAATTGTCATTTTTGAATGTTAGATGTAAAGGAACCAAGAAGAGTAGATAAAAAATGTATAATTAATAACACACACACACTCCCTCTCCCTCTCCCTCTCCCTCTCAAATCCCAGGGCGTGATTCACGTGTCAATTTGCGTTCAATAAACATGTTGAATTCTGATTTGTTCGTGAATCACATCCTGAGAAATGAAACATATGAAATGAGAGAGAGAAGAGCGAACAATAATGAACATGAATACGTCTTGTCTATCGCTTTCTTATTATCACTTACAATGATCTCTCTATTTATAGAGAAGACGGTACAACATAGTGATATTATATTTCTGCTCATGCTTTAAATGAGAGTTGTACAATATATTCTAGATAATTTATATATATGGGTCCATCCCTAAGCTGCTGTCTAGCTTAGTTCTCTAGGTTTGTTTAGTCTCAAATTAGTAAGGTCGATTAGGTCAACTGGGTTGAGCCGACATTGTCAATCAGCTGAGCTTGATTGGCTTCAGCCCCAGTCAATAGGACTGATTCGCTCGATCCTAGGAAGAGGAGTTTCTGTCAACTGAGTGAGACTAGACTATTGGACAAGAGAAATCACCTTAACTTGATAAACAACTTGTTTTCAACAAAGAAAACATGTGAGATAACTATAAGACTGACTTATTTTCAATTTTGTCCCTAATGGGGGTCTCGGGCCGTCTGTGAGACAACAGGTGTTATTGAGACATTGGGTCTTTCCTAATGTTGTATCTATCAAAAGTTAACTTGCTGCAGTCAGTCGATTTTTTTTAGTGGTTAGTTCAGATGCTTATGTGTCTTGTTTTAGTTTAATTGGTTTGGATTTGGATCAATTGATTATCCTTTTGCTCTTCTACAGGCTCAGTCGGCTTTTGGCTTTGACTCAGATGACTATATTTAATTGTATAAGTGGGTCTCCCGATCGTTATAGCTCATCGGGAGAAGAGCTGATACATTTTTAATATACAAAACACAACCAAAATTATACATCAATATAATCAATAATAACTTGAATGTGTAGCATATTGTTTGAAAATGAAGCAGAGAATCTCGAAACACTCGACTTGAATGCTGAACTTGCCAAAAATATGATTAACAAGTGCTTAAGAAAATAAAAGGGGCATTTGCATACAGACCATCCATTTCTCATATATTTCAATATCTAACACCTAAATTTTGTTTTTTATATTTTTTTTAACCCAAATTTTCTTATATCATTTTAAGAAAAAATAAAGCTATCTTAACTTTTTAAAAAATAAAATACATTTATTTATGTATACATGAGGTGGCATATGTATGTAAATATTAAAATTTAGGTTTTATATATGCAAATACAATAAAAATTGAGTGGTACATGCAAAATTTTCTTCCAAAACAAAAAATAAATAAATCAGCAAAATTTATTCATTAGAATTAATTAGGTATGACCCATAATACCAGAATTTGGAGTTTCTTGGAACGAAGAGATGTCTCTTGGAATTGAAGAGTTGTGTCTCTTGGAATTTAGTGAGTTGGGGGGATCAACGAGGGCCAGCGGAAGCGTGGTGACCCAACCCACATTGGTGCATAAAAAACTTCATTATATATTTCTCCTAAGGGGCATGATATTAGCCAAGGTGAAGATTTATTGTGTATATATATTTCTCCTAAAGTGTTTGAATATTCGCCAAGATAGAGATTTGTTAGGTATGACTCATATACCATAAATGGGACAGATGCTGGAGCGGAGCGGAGCCCACGAGAAGAGTGGAGCGGAAGGATCTGTCCAATCGGGGGAGTTTCATTATGTGGGTTGGGGCTGCAGGGGCAACACCCCGCGTTTTGGTATAAAGGTAATTTAATTAATTACATATTGTGCTATAGAGATATATATATGTCCTATTTGTAACTTTAGGGAAGCCTCCGAGTCTCCAAGATTTTGAATCTTGTATTCTGTATTCTTTTCTGAATACTAAATGGAAGTCGCCGCTCTGCTCCCGATGATGTAGACATCTTTGCCGAAACTCATAAATCTTTATGTGTTCTTCTGAATTTGTGTGAATTTTTATTTTTGTTTGTCCTAATTTCTCAACAGAATTAAGCCGGTGCAGCTCAGACGGATCTTTGTGCAAATAATTAATTACAAAGCTACACCGAATTTTCTTTTGACATAGTTTTTCATAGTACGTTATAATTTATTTTATTAAAAAAATAAATGCAAATTTGAAATTTGCATGGCGCACAAAATCCATCCGCTTACTTTTTGCATATTTAATACATAACTAATCATTTTCTTAGCAGCCAACTGACCTTCACGGCATCATTTATGAAAACCATGCATGAAAAGTACTAAATTTTAGGGCAATTGACACAAATGACACAAGTCTTATGTATTTACACATCTACCATCTTAAATTTAGAACATGAGTGTTACGTATATAAATATAAATGATTAAATGTTTGATATGTAAATACAAGAGAATTGTGTGATATGTATGTAAATCTGCTATATTTTAATGAATTTATCAGGTATTTATTTATTTATTTATTTATTTTTGCAATACAACGATATACAGGTGCCCAATGTAAATACTGAAAGTACAAGCAAACTACTTTGGAGAGATAAATAGGTTTTATTTTCATGCAAATAGGTAGAGGGTTTGGCACTATTGTAGGTTGTAACCTTTCAATGTCCAGAGAAGAAAATTGAAAAAATAAAGAAAAAAAAATAATTTATTAAATTTCATTCCACATTAATTAGATGGAACTTGGAAAATAGGCCGTATTAATTAATTAGTTAATTAATTAATTAATTGATTGATTGATGGTCATCATGTCAAAATTAGTACTTGGACAATTTTGTTGAGCAAGTGATTAGTTGCCTTATATGCTATCTAATTTAATTTATAGTTTTTTTTTTAATTCTTATAAAAACTAATTAGCAATTTAAATATTATATCATCAAATTTATTTCACGGCATTTACATACATACCACCGAATTCCTATGTATTTACATGTCAGAATTTTAAATTTTATTTTTTACATTCATACCACCAAAAAAAGTTTTATATCGCATAAAAAAAAAATCATTAGTTTGACTTTTTAAAATGTGAAATACAATTTTTTTTATGCATAAATAAGATGACATATACATAAAAAAGTGAAGTTTATGTGTTAATAAGGTGGCATATATATAAAAATTGAACTTTAGGTGTTATGTATGTAAATTGATAGGGTGAAGCTAGGCCATGAGACGGGATAAATCACTCTATAACATTCTTTTAGACAAGAGGATTCTGATGGGATGACTAAGGTCTGTTGAATCCTATTTATGATTTTGGGGGAGACAGCTGTTTTACCTCATATGACATAATCGTGGGAACCAGCTTCTCCCTCGTATTGACTTCATCGTGATGGCAAGCTTTGACGACTCTTCCTTTGTGGTAGGAAAGAGCCGCTCGGGTTGATAGCACTTCGATCGCCCTTGTGATAAGTAAATGCATAAGAATTGGGTGGCATGTATGTAAATGCCCCAAACATAAAACAAATATTTCTATACTTTTTTTTATTTGTTAGTTTGAATTATTCAATTTAAAATTTAGTGTTTTGGGATAATTGGTAATTTTTAGCTTATTTAATCACTAAATTAATTCTAACATGAAAAAAATTAATTTTAAATAAAAATAAAGTAACTTACATCTCACCACACAATTTTCATACAGTTACATATAGGGTTGTAAATGAGCGGAGCTGAGCTAGCTCAGGCTTGGCTCGTGTTTGGCTCGCTCGAAATAGCTCGTGTTCGAATCGGCTCGTGTTCGAAATCGGTTCGTGAACAGTGTGTTCGTGTTCGGCTCGTGATCGGCTCGAAATTGGCTTGTTAAACTAAAATTGAGAAAAATAGATGTAAAGTGTGGGATTCGAACCTGGATCAATATATACAAAAGAAGACACTAATCACAATGCCACATGACATGTTATGATTTAAACTTACATAAATATATATAATATATTATTATATAAATAATAGATGTAATATATTGTTATATAAAAAGTTATATAATTTTTTTTTTCGAGCCATTTTGAGCCGAACACGAGCGAACAAACTGTTGTTCGTGTTCGGCTCGTTTACATTTCGAGTTTAAAAATTTGTTCGTGTTCGACTCGTTAGGCTTAACGAGCCGAACACGAGCTGTTCACAAACAACGAGCCAAATTAACAGCCCAACTTACATATCCAACGCCTAAAGTTTGATATCTACATTTAAAACACATTAGTTACATAATCCTCTGCATTAAAAAGGTGCATTTGGCTTCATTTAGTAAAGTGTTATTTTGATATTATATTAAAAATTTGAGCGTTTTGAATGTAAATATTAAAAAATTAGTTGTTTGAAGTGTAAATACGTAAGAATTGTATGGAATGTATGTAAAATGTCCCTTTGAAATAATTTGGACACCCATAATTCAGATCCAATAATCATATTCCATTGAATGAGTAGTCGAATTTATGGATGCCTGTACAAAAGTCTTAGGGCTGTAGTAGGGCTTAAGGCCCAACCCAGGAATAAAAATAGATAAATAATGGAAGGATGGGCCCATCTGTCACGTAGCTCTTCTTAATTAAGATTTAAGAGTAATAGGCCCATATAATGATAGGCCCACGTTCTTCTCAGACATTCTTCTCACATTTCACAGAGAGGGAGAGAGAATGAATGAGTAGTACATTACCTTGGAGCCAGTTTCTCCATAGCAGCACCAAACAGACAGTCAGCTTCCCCGCAGCAGCTTTTTGGGGCAGCGCAGCTGCGCCGAACAGAGCCAAAGGGTGTACACCTTCAGTACATTTTTAGTACTCATTTCTGCACGTAATATTTTTTCATTATCTTATATGATAGAAGAAGTCAACTTTTCGGTTATAAAATTCTTACTTAATTTTAATATTTTAATTAATATTTCTTTTAATATCAAAAATAAAAATATTATGAATTTTCTGAATATTTTCTGTTAAGAAAAATTATGATCATATTCTCTTAAAAATAATTCATAATGAAATATTAATTATTTGTAAAAAAATAAACTTTTATCTTAAAATAAAAATAGTTTTTTTTTTTTAAAAAAAATAAGATTTGGAATGTTTATAATGATAATATATTTATAATTAATATCAACAAGAAGAGCATTTTCTCAGGCATATCTTTTGAAGTAAGAAAAAAAAATTCTTACACTTGTTGAAGATTTCTTTTCAAATCCAACCAATCTAAAGCTAACACAAATTTAAAATTATAAATAGTTAAATCATAATCTCAGTTTTTCTCTAATCTAACTCATTGAAACCCTTCAATTTCTTGCAGAAGAGAAATCTGGTTAGCATGGCTGGCCTTGTGTTCCAAGAAGACACGACAATAAGATTAGAGAGGAAAATAGCAGAATGTAATTTATATCAGATTTGGAGAAATTTGAGAGAATTCTGTGATTAACTCTTCCTTAATTTCTGTGTATTTATATATCTAAAACTTAAAGTTTACTTTTTTAGATTTATAACACACCAAAATCTCTCGTATCACATCGAATATATGACCAACTCGACGTATAAAAAGTGAAATACATCATTTCATGCATGGATAAGATGGCGTGCATGTAAAAATTGAAGTTTAGGCGTTAGATATGCAAATACATGGGAGTTGAGTGGTGTGTATGTAAATCTTCCTTGTTGTTTTCAGTCAATAGTATGTAAATCTTTTAGGTAGTTTTGGCAGAGAAGTAGCTGAACACTTTGCTTGCCAAAGATTACAGATTTACAGCATTGCACAACCTAAAAGATAATTTTGTATCTTAATATCTTTAGTGAATTAATGACTAAACGCATGGTCACTTTATTATCTATTAAATTGTTTGGGGGCAACAACGTAACACCGAGTTAGAATAGCCCCAACGCCAGAAAGATAGCAGACACTGCAAAACTCGAATGTAGCACCACAATGCCCCCTTTGGAGCCTTTGGAGTGCCTCGGTGCAAATATCACGGTGCCTCAACACCTGTAACCGACTTTCGGTCGTTTTCACTTAAAAGTTTTGTTTTGTCGATGATGTGTAATTAGCTGATTGTGAGTGCCATTGTGTATCCAAGAGTCCAGGGAAGTTTGAGTGCAGTATAATTTATGCAGTTCTCATCATTTTTCCTATAGTAGATTAAGTCACGTGTTATGTTGTTTTGTGCGCCTCTATTCAAAGTTTTGCTTCATACTCTGTTCAAAGTTTTGCTTCATATTTGGTTATAGTTCCATTTACTCCACAACTTCCTTCAAATTTAAAATAAAAATTTTCTTAGGCTACTTATGGATGGCATTAAGCCACCCAAAACCCTACAAATTACTTTTGCATATTTGCATTCTTGACTCTTTGATTTCTTGAAGTGCAAATATGCAAAACTTAAAACACATAATTTTTGTTCAAGTGAAGGTCGCTGAGGGAATCATCAAGCCCATGCCATCTCATTGACAATATCAATTAGTTGACCTTCCCATCAAACTATTTCAACAACCAAATCCAGTGTAATTTCTGAGTTGACCGTGGAACATGTTCATAGTTCAAATTATGCAGGAATATTACACCTCATTCAGTCTACATTCAACTCCTAGTACTTTGATTTTTGAACATTATATTTTATTGATTCTCAGCACATTCTAGAACAATGTAGTAGTGCACCAATATAATAAGGGGGTATTTACCTGCAGCCACACAATTTCATCATATTAATATATCTAACACGTAAATTTTTATCTTTGCATGCATGTGGCTTACATCATTATCATGACTAATTTTTTTTAGAGGTGAAATATATGTTTTTTAGTTTATAACAACAAAATTCTATGAATGTAAATATCAAACTTTAGATAATGTATATGTAAATCTATAAGAATTGTCTGATATGTATGTAAATTTCCCTACACAAGCAGTATTTCATCGTAATATTAAAGAGAAAATTCGATCAGTCTTCATCGAAACATTTTAAATTTTGTTATATTTTTTTTCTTTGATATTCTCGCGATTTTGACACATGTAATCACATGTCATTTGGCAATTTTATGACATCATAATTATTCGTTCCATTTATTTTTTTCTTTTCTTAACGAATGTGTCATGTATATATAATTTTGAAGAAAATATATTTTACTTCAGTTTCAGACCATAAATCCTTAACAATTTTTTTTTACTTGCAAATAATTTTCGCCAGTATAGTTTGTGACTGTTTACATGAGCATTTTTAGTTTAGTCCCAGAGGTTTATAGAAGTGTTAAAAATATTACTAAAGTATTGAGAAACATGCGGGTTGTGTTACTATTTGGATATATGCTTTAGACTATATTTAAAGATGCTTTTTGGAAGATGTGGGCCTGTCCTTACATTACATGATTAAAACATGGTTTTGAGTTGAGCTAGTGGGGACACATGCCACCATAACCCACTATTATAGCATCACTCAAGGTATATTCTCTTGTAAGTCTTATTTTAGTTGTGTGTGTGTTGATATTCATGTAGAACTAAGATGTTAATTTCTTACTATATTCTCATAGTTTTTTTAATAGTCAATATAATTAGTTAAAGTTCAACCATGATAAAGCATTATAATTGTTATAACTTTTGAACAAAATTGTTCAATGACAATAGAGCCTATTGCATGTTAGAGACTTCATGATGGTAGGGTGATATATTAACATCTGAACACTATCTGAAAATCTAACACACACTCACACAGATAGAAAAAAGCCGATGGAGGGGGCGCTTAACGTTTCTACGTAAAAAGCTTTAATGGGCAAAAACCATAGTTCCACTATTTAGACGTGTTATTAGGCTTTGCAGACCCTTGAATTGCAAATCTAGATCACTCCATTGAACTAAGTGATTCCCTTTATCCGATAATATTTTATAACTATTTAAGTGAGTTGATGATTTCAGAATTAAGAAATATTGGACTCGTTGGATTTGTCTCGTAGCGATAAGTTTGTTATTTTTTAAGATGATTTGATCCTTGAAAATATGTCCCAAAGCTTGTTATTATGCTTTAAGTGCATTATTTAGGCTCACTTGAACTTAGATCAAGTTTCTTTTAATGTCTTTTGGTCCCAATATGACATTTCAATTTTGAAAAATAGAATTTCTAAGGGATGTACATGACCCAATCACTTAATGTTGTCAAATATAACCATGAGCTTCCTTAACACTTAGGGCATGTTAGAGATAAACTTTAATCAGATTGTCAAATATGTTTTTTTTCTAAAATAAAATATAAACAAAAAAATAAAAAAAAATATAAAATAATTAAAATAAAAGTGATCCCAAATGACCCTTAATAATTGTGTTGTATAATAAGCCGTGAAATTATTCAAAAAACATATTATTTCAAAATTATATTGATATTATAGAATATCATTATTTAAGAAAATATATACTTTTATATATTGTGAAATATATTTTTTCTCACCAAAATATTTGTTTAATTAAAAACAATATTGATTTTATAAGAGGCCAAACTTTCATCATATTTGTTTTAACTCAAATTTTCAGATATACCCAAATATATCACTTATAATTACTCCATTCAAAGTCTAGACATGTAGGGTTTTATAACAAAAGTTCATATCAAATTTGAATTCAATTTTCATGTCATATGATTTGACACTCATCTCATTGACTCTCACCAACTACTTTATGATTTGTTCTACCCAACTTCACTCTCACATATTATTACTTGCATAGGGTAATTAAATATAGACCACTTGAAACTTGCTTTTTACATATCAACCCCATCCTCTTTCACCCACTTTTCAAATTCCTACTCAAATAAAAAAAAATTATGATAAAACCACATGCCCATATTTTTCAGTTTTTTTATCAAATTCTCAATAATTTGATCATGACACTTCTAGATGCATCGTGATTGATTTGTAAATATCAAATTTTCGTGCGATCTTTATGTAATTATCTATTCCTCTATTTCTTCCTATTGTATCAACACTCTCACGTCTTTGAAAATTTATTCCATACAGACACCGTATGCATAAATTCATGCATATTGTGTCTGATCTCTACCGTCCATATCTTTACTATAATGAATAGTGAAGATCAAACACTGTATATATTTTTGCAATTTTTCTACGCCTATACTGCTCTTTTCGCATATTTTAGTAATTTAACGTTAGCCACCTATACCCCTTTTTCAACTCGCGTGAAGTCAACACAACTTTACTGAAAAATCAAAGCCCACCAATCCCTGAACCGCCCGCTACGGACAATTCGGTTCCATTAGATGTCACGTGCATGACAAAGTTTACAAATCTCACCCTCACAATTTAATTATTTATATTTTCGACCAGAAATTTTGTCAAATTTACTAATTTTTTTATTTACGAGTAGGTTAATCATATACAAGAAAGGAAACGTGACGTTATATATTATATATATTTTACTCCAAAGCTATGTCAGAAGTGTCATATCTACTGCTTAGTAATTATAAAATAAAAGTATTTTTTTTTGTAGGTCAGCTAACGCTAAGAAATTAATAATTAAAAAAAATATTAATCTCTTTTTTTCAATTAGATTAATTTATTAACACATTAGTTTTTTTTTAATTATATAATTATAATCCATAATTTAAAGAGAATTTTGAAATGACACATGACACCATGGCAGTTAATGCTTCATTTTTTCCCTTCCATCATGCTTATTTTAATTTAAGGGGATTTATATATAAACCACCTTCTTCTTCTTCTTATTATTATTATATATCTCACATCCTATACTTTAATATTTCGTATATATCACCTAATTCTTTCCACTTATCACATGCACCACTCTTGTTGCCTTCGGTTGACCCGTTACCCTTTTGAGGACTGCGATTAGAGGAGCTCCGGCTTGACTCATATTCGAAATTGTTCGTGAACAGTATGTTCGCATTCGACTCAAATTTACATATTCTTGTTCTTGTTCGGCTTATGTTTAGCTAGAAATTACCACGTTAAAATTAATTAGAAAAAATAGATGTAGCTTGGACGCACAAGTTGTTATGATTTAAGTTTATATATAATTATATATAATATATTGTTAAACGAATAATATATATAATATCTTATTAGATGATTAGTATATATAATTTTTTTTTTGAAGTTAACATGAGCCAAATGAGATCGAGCAAAGTATTGTTCGTCTTCGGCTCTTTTAGTTAAGGAATGATTCGAGCACGGGTTACTTTTGTTGTGAAAAACTATGATAAAAAAGTTAAAAAAACCGTATCGAAAAGTTGCAAACCGGAAAATAACACACAGATTTATGTGGTTCGACTAATTTGCCTACGTCCATGGAGCTGCAGAGGATTTAGTACATCGAAAAATTACACCATCGAGCGTCTCGACGTTTGCAAGAAAACTTCATTTCTTTATCTTTCCCTTTCTCTCTTCCTTTCTTTCTCTTAGCTCTCCACCGTAAGCTTTTCTCGTAAGATTTGTCCAGTCAAGCTTAAGAAGCAGAGGGATTAAGTAGCAGAGGGGTTAAGAGAGCTTGACTTAGCACTTATGATAGGCCACAATAGGCTATTTAAAGAAAACAAGAGGGGTTGGTGGAGAGAGGTAGGTGGGGCGCGGTAGGTGAGGTAGCTAAGTCACATGCTCCATATATTTAACAATTCTCTCACTTGGAGACTGAGACACTGACTGTGCCACCTACAGGCTGCATAATCTGCTCGCTGTACCGATTTTTTTTCCTCGATTTTCCTCCACTTTTCTCCAGCTTTGCAACTTATGACTCATGTCTTCACGCTGCAAAACCAACTGAAGTCGAGTATAACTTTAGTTTCTCAAGAGTAACGCTCTTTGTTGACATATCAGTGTCAACATAGCCTTGTAACTCCAAGCTCTTTTTTAGGTTACTCCTGCATCTGCTTACAAATCCCACTATATGGGCAATATACTGCCTCAGCTGAAAGCCCTTTTCAACATGTCCAGCCTTGTATGTCTTACTGTCATCAAGCGCAGTCTTCACCCAATACACCCACTTATTCTATAATGCTTTCTTCTATGGTGGAAGTTCTGTGAGCTCCCAAGTTTGATTCCCTGACAAGGAATCCGTCTTCTCCTTCATGAACAACTCCCACTTGCTCGAATTTTCATCTTGCAAGATTTCTTTATAGCTCTGACTCATGCGACCAAACATGCAATGTCACACATCTGCGTGCTCTCTGCAACTGTAATAGCAACAATGTTAGAGTAAACCTGTAGTCATATCTAGTGTGTCAGTTTTCTTACTCCGAGCCAGTACTAAAGCTCTTTTGGTAACCTTCCAGGTGCTTTCTGAGAACAATACTGAATAACCACCCTCATTGAATTGTTCAGCAGAGATGAGGTTTTTCTTCATCTCAGGAACGTGTCTGACCTTTTGCAAAGTCCATTTACTCTTGTTAGCGAGTGCAATATCAACGTCTTCTATCCCCACCACATTCAAAGTTGTTCCATCAGCCATATATACCTTCCCAAAGTCACCTGTAATATAATTCCACATTAACTCCCAGTGGAAAGATGTATGGAAGGAAGCCCCCAAATCCAGTATCCAGTCATTAACAGAACTGTGAACTGCCAACAATAACACATCTTCAGTTATCATTAGCGTTATTATTATCCTTCTTCTTAAGATTCATGTTGTTAGTTTTTTTTTGCCAGCCTTGCCATAATTCTAGTAATTGTCTGTTGATCAGACTTTGATTTTGATCTTCCTCTGTTTGAGTTCCTGTCTCGTGATTTTCCTCTGGAATCAACATTTAGTGCCAAACTTGAACCTTAGGTCCCGCCATAATCTTTCTTACGCACCTCCTCAGCCAAAATTAAATCAGGAATATCATTATATTTCAGTTTAGATTTACTTGCAAAACTGTTAAATGTCATCCTCATAGCTTCCCAACTATTTGACAATGAAGCCAACAATATCAGCGCATGTATCTCATCATCAAAATCAATTTCAACGACGACAATTGATTTGTGATAATATTGAAATCATTCAGGTGTTCAGCAATAAACACATATTCCGCCATCTTTAAGTTGAATAACTTTTTCATCATGTGCGTCTAATTATTTGTCGATGGCTTTTCATAGATACATAATAAAGCTGCCATGAGATCCATTGTCAATAACATCATCAAGGAGATGACTACTCTACTTATACATAATAAAGCCACCACGACTTTGATGCCAATTATTTTGAAAAACGACGGTAATAAAGTGAAAAAATCAGATTGAAAATTGCAAATTAGACAATAACACACATATTTACGTGATTCGACTAATTTGCCTACATCCACGAAGCAACAGAGGATTTTATTTCTTCGAGGAATTATACAATCGAACGCCTCAACGTTTATAAGGAAACTTGATTTCTTTCTCTTTCTCCCTTTCTCTCTTCATTTCTTTCTCTTAGCTCTCCACCGTGAGCTTTTCTTGTAAGCTTTGCCGAGCCAAGCTCAAGGAGCGGAGGGATTAAGTAGCGAAGGGGTTAAGAGAGCTTGGCTTAGCACTTATGACATGCCAAAAGAGGCTATTTAAAGAAAACGAGAGAGAGGTAGGTGAGACATGGTAGATGGGCGCAGTAGGTGAGGTAGGTGAGTCACATGCTCCATATATTTCACAACTAACCGAACCGAACAAAAGATGTTCATGAACAATGATCTATTTTGACTACCATAAATGGGAGGAGGGCGAAAGGTGATGAGGTTACCTTCCTCAATAGTTTCTAGTGAGAACGAAGCGCACATAGAATAATGATGGGAGGAAAATGTGATTTAAGGCAGAACAAAGGTAACATAGAAAAGATGAGAGTTTTAAAGTTTTTTGTACATCGTCATCTCATGACTACCTCGAGAACTCGCTAGCAATTTGGCGGAAGGGCAACAACCGTCAAGAAGATAAGGAGAGTGATAGATGCTATAGTCGAGAAAATTGGGTGGAGTAGTTCTAACATTAATGTTTAGGGCGTGTTTGATATAAAAATTAATAAAAATTGAGACATATGTATGCAAATTGCTTTTTAATTTATTAATTAGAGTTTAGGGAGTGTTAGATACAAAAAAAAAATTTAAGAACGATTTTAAATATTTTAATGTATTTTTTAAATATTTTTAGCAGTATTTTTTTTAAAAAAAAGTCTTTAAATAAACGCCGCCAAAATTATTCCTTTTTGCAGTGTTCATTTTATTTAAAATATTTTTCAATTTAATTTGTGAAAAAAATTGCGACACAATCTGCTTTGAGATTTGTGCTTTGAAGGATCATTAACTATATATCACTAATCTTACAAATAAATTGTATGACTTTCATCCTATTCTAATACGATTTATATTAGAATGTCTTGACGTAGAAATATTTTTTTTTTATAATTTTGGTCACATCTTAATAATAATTTAGAAGCTTTACGTGGGTACTGCACAATTTCTGTTTATTTACATATCTACCATCTAAAGCTTAACTTTTACATTTATACCACTCGACTTATAATGTTAGTATATGAATATGAAAAAATTCACTGTTATAAGTGTAATAAAATTAAACTTTAGGTGTTAAATATATAAATACGTAGGAATTGTATGGTATGTTTGCAAATAACCTTAATAATTTTTGCAAAATAGTTTTGGCACGTTTGGCACAATTTGAAGTAGGCCGAAGGTACAGTTGGTCTTTTGTGTAAACAATTTGCTCAACTTGTCTAACTTTATTCTACATTAAGACAATTTAGGAGTCCCAGTTTCCCACTATATTCATTGCAAATAAATGCGTCCATATAAATTAAACTCTTTGGAATGGTAATTTAAGATGCACAAAGTCAACATCTTATTCCCAAGAGAAAAAAGTCAACATCTGTCAGCACTAATTATGGTTGATAATTAGTTTCATTAATCCAAATTTATTTTATAAATTTTTATATTCCTAATCAAATTAAAATTAAAATTAACCAAATTTCTCCTTGGCTAATTTCATCTCAGTTAAGTGTGCATTTCAATAAGTTCACACACATACATGTATATATAGGTACACACATATATAAAGAATAAATGCTGGGACAAAGCAGAGCGGAGTGGAGGGCAATGCTCCGCCGAAAGGTAAATGAGTAATTTTGTAATTACATATTATACCGTACCGCGGAGCGTTGCCCCTGTACCCCTAACCCACATAACAAAACTCCACTGATTTGATAGATTCTTCCGTTCCGCTCTGCTTCGTTCCAGCATCTGTCCCTTATATGTTATATGAGTCATACCTAACAAAAAATATATTTTATATTTAGTACTAATTCGGCTTGGATGAAGAAAACATTTGGCTCAATATGATTCGCTTTCAAATTTTCAAAAACTAATTAACTTTTACCTGAAAAAAAAAAATTCTTAAATATTACATGCATTTAATATATTATATTTAATATTTTGAATGATATATATATA